>NW_018164579.1:162205-173957 GCF_001263595.1 Phalaenopsis equestris
GGTTGGTCTTGGCAATATGATTGCTGTAAAATTTACGATGTGTATGGTAACACATTTTCCTTTAACAAAGAGGTAATTCAAACCATTTTGGTGCCTATGAAAAGCGAGATTTAGACAGAGCCTAAAATCAACACTTTTACTTCATTGCTTTTGAAAAATCTTCAGGAGACAACTATTGAGCAAGTAACTCTTGATCATAACTGAGAGTTCCATACAGCTACCTGCAACTCCTTCCGAGGTGCAGGGATTAATGCAATTTAATACAACAATTTGAGGACATACATCATGTTGACCTTGTGCCTGGTTCGGTCATATGCCCAATAAATTTGAATATAGGATGTCTCCAAAGGAGCATGAGGAACTTCAACGCCAATTGAATGAGCTGAACCACAAAGGATCGGGGTGACTTAGTGCTAGCCTGTGTGTGGTTCCGACTATCTTGGTTCCAAAGAAGGATGTGTTTGAAGATAAAATGTTGGAAGATGCTTGGATCATGAAACTTAACCTACCTGGAGACTAGAGTGGCTCCATTTTTCAGTGTCTCTTAGTTGGTTGCGCATTGGGAATCATATTTTGAGATTGTTCAATAGGAAGGAATCTTGCCAACCCTTGGAGAATGATGCGAGAGATAGAGTTTTATTTCAGTTTATGTCTTGATACATGTTGTTTCAATTTGTTGTTGTGTCTTTATGTTTTAGTGTGGCATGCTTGTAATTAGGATAGTCCAGCCTTTATAAATAGGGGTTGTTTTGTGTGAGCTGAGTATGGAGAGTATTTTGATTGGTTGTAAGAATTCTCATATTCTTCCGGGTTAAGAAATATATTCAGTATCCTGGAGTGGTGCCCAGGTGGTGATCAACCACCATTCATTACCGTTTATGAATTATTCCCTTTCTTGGGATTTTCAGTAATCTTTTTCCTGTTTTCTGTATTTTCCGAAGTACATATTTGTGTTTTACCTTGTTTCTGGTATCACTTATGCTAGATGAACTTCTAGGTGAAAAGTGGGGTACAAATACCTCTTATATCTTCGGCTCTTTTTTAGCAGTTTAGGCAATTTTGCGAAGTCGGGTACAAATACCTCAAATTTAATAGTGTCTCACAAATTTTAGGCGCAGGCCTTGTTGAAGAAGTTCTGACGGAAATAATAGGTACCAATTAGTCCATTTGGTGAGGACTTTGGAAGTTGTTATCATAGACTTGACATTGATTCTTCCCTAGATAGTAATAAACTTACATCTTGTAAACTTTATTGCGGCAAATAAAAAGGTAATGTTCAAAATTATTATTTTTTACTATTAAGTATGATTGTGGTGTTGAGCATTTTGGTGATATTAATAGATAAAATGGCCATGAATCAATTATTTAATGTCTAAATAGAAGGAATGCTAAGATTAATTCAGATTAGTATAGCTTAGGATGCTTTTGAAGGTCACTTTAGAGAATAAATGAGTGAAAATGTTGGTGGAGGATTAGCTTATGATGTGAAAGTATGATCTGGAATAAGACTAGGTGGAGCTTAAGTGGATAGATATCTTGGTGTATGGAATAAGACCAGCTCTTATTGTTTTCCAGTTTGGTTGAGAGCTTATACAGATGCTTGAAATGGTTGTGCGATGGTTGCTGGTTTTTTACTCTTTGAGAATGCTTATGAAATGGTAGAAAAGATACGAAATGTTTAATGAAAGTGTTGGAGAGCAATAACGAGTTACTTGAAGAAATAAAGATTACTATCTACTATCATATAATTAAATAAAAAGTCTTGCACTTGAAACAACTGAACGCCAAGTGAAGAACAATTCCCACCAAGACAATTCATATCAAGCTGAAAATTACAATTCTTGCTAACTATAATTTATACGTATTCAAAACTCTTGGAAAGCCAAATTTGTAGGTAAAAAAAAGGGGTAAAAAGAGGGAAGGGAGGATGGTTGACCATTAATGGGAGTTCCAATCAATTATAATGTTTTATTTCTACGTTATTATTTCCATAAATGGCTGGAAAAATGTCCCAATGTGAAATAAGAAATTGCAAAATAATAAAAATTAAAATTAAATTTAATATTTTGTATAAATTGGATTTTTTTTCCTGGGCTTTTGTTGTTAAATCTTTTATTTGATCTCTTGGGCTTTAGTTTTGGCTCTTTTATCTGAATAATTGGCCTGATTTTTTTGATCCACATGATGCATTACATCAATCAATCAGGTGAGATCATCTGATAGATTTGGCGTTTTTCTTTATTCTTAAGTCCAATCTTCTCTCATGTGAATCTGATCTTATTCGGACAGAACCACATGCATTTGTGGCTTTTTGTGATGCTTGATCTCTTTATTAATATTTGGGTTACTCGTTGCATTCTTTGTTGATTGATTATTTTCCCAGAACTTGAGCTTTTCCCTAGCAATGTTATCATTTTATAACTCTTGCCGCCTCTGCCAAAACTTAATTTGAACAATTATGGCTGTATAATAATGATAGGGTGATCTACTGTACTGTTTATTTTATACGCATTTTTCATTATTTTTGTAGCTTCACCCATCAGCTTATGTCCAAGGAGTTATGCCAAACACGAGTAATCCATTATCCTTGCCCAATAGTTCTAAGGTAACAGGCGGTCCTTCACAATGGGCGCCACAACAGTTCTCTTATCCATCATCTGCATTGCAAGGTATCGTGTCGGTGTTTTTTTCCTCGGTCTCAATCACGCATCATCTCCATTAGGTGAGCTAACTATTAACAACCTTCAGGTCCATACACAATGCAGCAAGTTCCACATGATATGCCTCATCAGCTTCCTAACAGCTTTTTCTCAACAGTGTAAGCATTTATTTGTCATTTTCTTTATTTATTATTTCCATCCATTCCTTGCATGATCTTTCTTGTAACAAATGAATGCTCATGATGTCGTTTTCACACTAACCACAATATTCCTAATTCTTCATCGCACCATTATTCTTTTTATCTAGGATGTATTTCTTCTTGTTACAAGCTGTTTCTCTTATTTCGCTGCTGAAATCCCACTTGTAGCAGGCATTACCTGCTTAAAGTTGCATAAAAGTTAGATTTCATTCTGATAACCTCCTACAATCAATGGCTGCTTTTTTATTCTTATCTACCATATATAAATACATATACACATATTTCAAGTGACCTAAAATGATTACTTAATATTGTTTTTGTTTACTGTACTGCAGGAATCAAGGTGCTGGGGTTGCAAGTGAGGCCAATCCTTACGGCGTTATAACCAGCAACCAGCTTCAAGCTCGAACAAACTCTCATCTTAGTTCACTTAATCCATCCGCATCATCCGTTGGAGGAAATCCCTTTGGATAGATGGAAACTGTTGTGTTTATATTTGGTGCTCCAATTATTACGACGGTCCTTACCTTCCATCAATGGTTTGGGGTTCGCGGTTCTATTAGAATGTAGAGTTGCTTGTATGCATTGGTTAAGAATTTGCTGGAGAAAGAGGATTTCTTTATGTATTTGTTTTAAATGTAAATGCCCGTGTTTTATTTAGCACGTTCCTTTTATCAAATCATTTTGTATTATTTGATTGGCTTAATCTTGTAATAACCTCTGTGCTGATTTGTTCGTTTGTGCTATTTCCTGTTACCTTTTTGGAGTTGGTTATCTTGGTAACAAAGACCTGTATTTGATTTATATATTTTTCTTCCTTGTCTGGCAGGATGATGTATCATGGATGATAACTGTTATTGAAATTCTCAATTGATTATTATTATTTTTTTCTTGATTTGTTGATGTGCTGAATAATTTAAATGAATTTAGACTTTTTGCCATTATTTTGCAAAGAGAAAAAAAAAAATATTTGGCATGATGAATCTTTTGATGCAGATGCGTCTGCAATTACAAAATAATGCGTTTTAAGGGCCCAAACTCCCTTGTTAGGTTTCCCATTCCGACACGAGGAAGTGCATGCCACCTCGTATTATTTAATCATTAAGAGATCGTAATATCACTGTTTTCAGGGAGATGGAATTGTTAATGTTTTTCTCGGTCATGAGGTTAAGCGTGAAAAAAAATGAGTCAGAACCACCCAATGTATATTCTGACGGTCTAAATTGCAGAATGCATCATTTTCTGTAAATTGGAGAAAATATTTGTGTACATAGGACGTACGCAGCACTGCGTATTTTCAGGGGTTAGTCAGGGGTAAGGGGGGTTATACTCCTCTGTAATCTTCTTGTAACCTACAAATGAGTTCCGTGCTTCTTTAGCCGTACATAGGACGTACGCAGCGCTGCGTACTTTCAGGGGTTAGTCAGGGGGTACAGGGGGGTTATGCTCCTCTGTAACCTTGTAACCTACAAATGAGTTCCGTGCTTCTTTAGCTTCATAAAAATAAATAAGTTACACGGAGGTTACAGGGGGTTATAACCCGGATATAACTTTCCTGTACCCCCTGAATAACCCTTGACGTACACAGCGCTGCATACGTCTTATGTATGCAAATATTTTCCGTGAACTGGGGAGTGTTATCTGAAAAAAGAATAAATATATATATAATTGAACGAACTTGTTCTAGATCTGTCATTTCTGATAATCAATTTTGACATCATTTAGGTATGAAGGTATACTTAGTGTGGCTGTGGTATACTTTTTCAATACTTAAATTATATCATTGAAGCGTATTATGATCTCAAATCAAGAAAAAAATATAGATTCATTCTAAGATAAAATATTAATTGGATAAATATAGGAATGGCAGAGGTAGAAGAAAAAGTTAGGAAAAGTTTAAACGGGCATCTCAACCATCCATGCCAAGACTACTCTATTAGGCTTGTAACCTTTTCTAAATACGGACTGTCATGATATAGATTGCTAGAAATTCATGGAGATGTACTTAGTTAAATAATCTTAAGCTAAGAAAATATTGTAGAGATATGAATGGATGTAAAGTTGTATGCCCTTTTAAGTGAAAACTTTGTTTTTTTGTTTTTTTTTTTGGGAAAACTAAAATTTTATTGATATTAAAGAAGGATTACAAAGGTAGGCTAGAGGTCTCGTTATACACCCAAGTATAACACTCGAAAAGAAAAAACTAGAGAGACCAGCCAAGAGAGTGAAAGTATTACAACTCACTCCCTAGAAGACCGTAAAGGCCCAAAACAAAAGTTTAAAAGGAAAGCTGATAGAATAAAGAGATGGATAAAGTAAAAGGAACAAGTGTAAGAGAGAAACCTTCAATTCATGTCAGAGTACAGAAAGATAAGTAGCCAATTAAAAAAAGACAGAGTGCAAAGTTGCATCCAACATCACTTTCAAATAAAATATGTAAGTAAAAATAACACAAAAAAATCTATCCAACCAAACTTGCAACAAATTTTTAAAAAAAACAAAGATAAAGATAATGAAAATTAAATGTAGTAGATTCTGGAGGTGTAGTGTCTAAATAAATGGATAGCGATAAAAATATTAGGTATGTCCAGTCTAGGGCCAGAGGGTCTAGCCATGAAGTACCCCAAGATTCACAAAGCAAGGCGTACAAATAAGTAAGATAAAATTGGAAGCCAACATTATAAAGCACTCTCTAGAGCAAGACTGTGACCAACAACCAACCAGAAACACAAACATAGAGAACAGGGATACTCAACAAAAAAAAGGCTCAACAGACTAACAAGAGATAAGAGAACAAAAGAAAACAACAGAGCAGAAACTACTATAAACCACAAGGCGGTAAAAGGATAAGAGAAAGGGAAGAGGGGTAACGGTGTTGACCACCATCCCTACAATAGGCAATGGTATGAATGGGATCCTCGCACCGTTAACACTCTTACGTTTGAGAAGAAAAAAAATATAATATGAAGAAAAAATAGCAATGTAAGATCTTAAATAGAAAAAAAACATAAGAGAGAAAGGTATTATTTAATGATAAGAATAAGCTATAAAAAAAACCAACTAAGTCAAGATTTGACAACTCAACCCAATCAACAAAGAAAAAAAAGATACCAGGACAAAAAAAATGGATATAAAGCCGACATCCATCCAATAAGAAAAAAAAGTCAATCAGAAAAATCATCTTAAAATAGAGTGGACCATCCATAAGGGCCACTGATCACTCTAAGTTAAGATGGTAATAGTAAATATCTAGAGGTTGATATTTATAATACCAATATAAATAACATGTCTTTTACTAATTAGCAGTCCAACCATAAACATTAATAATAACATCATTCCCATCATTACTATACATATGATTTCGGAGCCACCAACCGTCCTTCATAGAAGAAACTATAATTAAAGTGAAAGAGGAAAAACTATAAGAAGATAACGATAAACCTATAAAAGTGAAAATAAGACCATCACACACTCAATTAATGATTAGTCCTAAGATAAGGATGAAAAACTTTATCCAGTTAATAAAATCTTCAAGCTCTTAAGGATAGTTGTCATAAGTAAAATTGGTAATAAGAGTAGCTTTGGCCCTTATTTTAGCCAAAAAAATTAGCTAAGCATTACCTTCATGATAAATATGAGAGTGATTTTATACTGAAAAATTCTTTAAGAGGAAAATTATCTCTCTCATTAAGTAAAATAAACATAAACCAACAAAGGCATACTTCATGTAAGAGGATATGAAAGTGATTACAATAGAGGCATCCATGCAATCTAAAGATTATTTAAGTGTAATTCAACGACAATGCATAAACCATACTTGAGGGTAAACATTTAAGCATAGAAATTGGTGCATTTATTAAGAGGTCCGATAACAAGTTTAATTAAGTTGCCATCAGAATCTCTAATTAAGTAATCAAAATGATAATGATTAGGAGAAATTGATCCATCAGTGTTAATTTTGGTCCATCTCATGTCAGTTTTAAGCTAAAAGACTAAATTATTATTATAAGATATATTATGAGGAGGTTGAGGAATGTTAAAATATGAGAACATAGAGCTATAGTTTATGAAGCTTGTTCTATCAGTTAAGTTAGCTTTAAAGAGAAGTAAAATATGTTTCTTGATATTCCATATAATTCTATGAAAATTCATTTTAATGCATCTATATTTGACATTGTTTCTTTTCATCCAAATAAACCTTAAAATAAGAGAAATGAGAACAAAAAATTATATTGTTATTATTTATAGCAGGAGAAGCCACAGACCACTCAGTAACCCAATAATTAATAGAATATTATGGATAAAAAATATTAATGTGAAGAAGGTTATCTTACTAATTCCACAACTTAGCCACAATAACACTATTAATGAAAATATTATTCACACTATCCAAATGATAATAACAATAACATTTAGCAAGAATAGAAAAACCTTTCTTCCAGAGGTTGCAATCAATCCAAATAAGGTTTCTAAATATTTTCCATCACACAATTGAGCCATGTTTTAGCTAAAATAAAGAAGCTTAGATTCAAAGTTTTTATTCCTTATATAATTTCACACAATACTAAGAGAAAAAGAATCATGTTTAGATTTATAAAGATAATGCAATCCCTAGATGCAAAATCATTAAGGATTTTAATGATGACTTCAATAATAGACTTTGGGATAGTATCTATTAGTTAAAGAAGGTTCCATCTAACTTGAAGCATAAAGTTAATAACTGTAATATAAAAGGTAGAGCAAGAGTTAAGAAGAGAGTCAATAGAAGCTCTACCAATCCATTCTTTTTGCCCAAACAAATAACTCAGACCCCTCCCCCCTCCCTCCCCCACAAATAAAAAGAGCTCAACTTGTTCTTAAATGTTACATAGCATTTTCCAAATAAGAAAGTCTCCCAAATGACAAAAACAAATAGAGTGATGTTTATTACATGATATTTATTTTCATGAACTTAGTCCATAAACTAGAACTCTTTTTGAGAACTTGCTACAATTTAATAGAAAAGGCTTTAGCTATATCCACGTACATTTTGCAACTAAAAGCTCCTTCTAAGATAATAAAGCTGACATTATGCCATGAAGTCTAATGAATAAACTTAGAATGGGGAATATTACCCCAAGAAAATCTATGCTTCTAACCTGAGATAGACATGGTAGGTAGTGTGAAAGGATTGAAGAAGCTATATAGGCAAGGAGATCCCGTTCTAACCTAAGATGTAAATGGGATTTGGGATGAAATGATAGGAGAAGACATATATGTAAGGAACATAAACTACTTTTGATCAAAGTTAGCCTCCATTCCATTGAGAAAAAGTGAAGTTCCTAAACCCTAATTTCTTCTTAATTGAAGTAATCACATCATCAAAAAAAAATTATGTTTAAGACATTTGAAAATATTGATGCTTAGCTATTTCTATGGAAGTGATTGAGCAAATCCAAACAGTTATTAAAATGAAATGGTGGGAGTGAAGGCTTAAGTTCTTAGAAGGAATAAATCAGCTTTTGGAATTATTGGTAGGAAGGCCACTATAGATATCAAGGAACCATTATAGAAAAATATAAAGTCATTAGTAAAGCTCAAATTTTAAAAATTATGTAAAAATTTAGTTCTAAAATAAAAGGACGGATGCTCTATAAAAAAGATGATTAATGCATCTTGAGAGATAATTAACAATAATAATAAAGAGGGTCTAACGTATAGGGTCACCCTGTCCAAGTGCATTTAAGGATTAAGAAAACGTATGATTTACCATTAATTAAATTAGAGACCCAACCATTATTAAAGCAATTAGAGAAGAGTTGGATGCATTTGTTATCAAAACTAAAGAGATATATATTTTAATTAGAAAATTCTAATATAAATTTGCAAGCTTTGGAAATATCTAGCTTGATGATGATACTATTTCCCATATTGATATAATCAAGGTAAAAAGTGAGATTCTGAGCAAGCAAATCTATATACATAATAGCTCCCCCTTTGAAAAAACCTATTTAGATAGGAGAAATTATTTTAGGAATGTTGTTTGCAAGCATATTGGTTACAAGTTTTAAGATTAATTTTTTTTTTTAAGAAAAAAACACAAGATGACAGGTCTAAATTGAGATCAATATTCCAAATTAGAAATTTCAGGAATTAAAATGAGAGAAGTTCTGGTGAATTACATTAAAATGGGAGAACCATTATAAAAATCCAAAGAAAATATTAATTATATTAATTTCAATAATAAACCAACATTTTTGAAAATAAATTTATCGTAAAGCCATTAGGGTCAGCTATAGAATCAATATTCATATTAAAAATACAATAATAAATCTCTTCTCAAGAAGGTAGCATAAAAATATCTAAGTTCTCTTAAATAGAGACAATAAAAAGGATAAGATGAGAATTAATTGGATGAGTCACATTACATTTTTTACATGGACATTAGGAAAAAAATTGAACAATGGAATTAGCCAAATCAACATCATTAGAGATCCAACGATCATTTTCAATTTAATTTTTGAATGTGATTAATAATTATCTTTTTATTAATAAGAGACTGAAATTATTTCAAAATTTTGTCTTCTTTTAGGAATATACAAGCTACATTTTGCTTCCACAAAATTTCTTCCATATCTTGAAGATGGTTTAATTAATATCAGCTTTATTGTTGAATCTAAAATTTTCTAGGAGTAAATCCCAAGAAATAGAGCGTAAGATAGAAATATGTGAGAGAGAGAGAGAGAGAGAGAGCACCATAGTGAACAATAAAACGAATTTCTGATTAGATGATCCCCCTATTTATGAGAGAGGGTAGCATAATGTGTGTAATTACGTGATTGTACCTACTTTAATGGAAACGTTACAAGATATTTTAGGTATTTTATAAATTTAAGCTTATGGATCAACTACCCTAATACTTGGTCAGTTGAGGTCAACAGGCATTGGTTTGACAAAGTCTGATCATCCAACTATGCTGATGTTGGGTTGTCAGTTGGCTTTTTATGGGCTTTATTTCAGATGAACTAGGTTTGTTTGGCTTGATTCTATCAGTGGGTTGTTCTTATAGATTTTTTATTATTGATAATATTTTCATTCTTCTTTTAAACTTAGAGCCGCTAGCTTATCTATTTATCTTCATATAATTTTCTTTTCCACATAGCCATCTTTTTGGATCATGGAAGATTTGAAGAAGAGAATAGATTGAAAAGTGAGAACATATGAAAAAATTAGAAAAGAAATTAAAAGAAAACACACAAAGAACTTATGTAAGATAGTCTTCCTGTGATAGGTCAAGAATGCATGTCTAAAAATGAAATCAAATCAAAATATCTTGAAACACATATCCGAAGAGAGAATACTCTATACAAGCTGCCAACATAACCAGATAACTAAAATTTATTTTTTTTTGTCCCAGGGCAAGTAGAACTCCCAAAGGAACATGCCTTTTTAGTTAATTACATTCTGGAGATGTCTAATACTACTCTTGATAAAAAGAATCCTGCTTACGTTGTGGTGTAAACTTGTGAATGGGTATATCAAAAGTATATGATTGTAATAAATAAAAATATCTAGGTGCTTCAAATCTATACCAAGCAATAAGAGTTGTGGGTGAATCACTCATATCCCAAATTGGTAGCAACCTGTCTACAAATGAAGCCTACAAAATAACCTGTTCATCTCAAGTAGAATCATCCTTATGCTTCAAAGCCTATACCAATTCATAAAGATAAACGGTGAATCAATGTATCCCAAATGAGAGGTGCTCTGTCAGCAAATGAGGTCCACGAGATGACAGCATCAAAGTGTCAAAAGATAGAATGTGCTTAAAATGGGTGTGTAAATAAAAAGTGAAGGAATCCTAAGCTACTAGAGAAAGCTGGGTTAGGTTTCCATGGATCCATCATCTCAAGCTATTAAAACCTTAAGTTTATTTGACCATAAAAGCATTTGACCCAACCCAACCAGAGATCCCTTGTCAGCAACCCTTGTGTTGTGTTGTCCGAAAAATCCCAATAACCCTAAAGCCAAAGGAAAGAAGCTTTTAATTCCCTTTGGCCCTATGTGGATGGAATTCATAAAAGTGAGACTCATACCTGATACACAAAAAATATATGCATTTTTAGACCCAGATTTTATACTTATTTTTGGTGATATTGCACTTTAATGGAATGTATTTTAATGTTTTCTTGCAGGTAGTTGAATTTTAGGACCTGAAGCAAAAATGAAGCAAAAATGATGAAATTTGGAGCCAAAATGAAGAAGTTAAAAATTTGTTGAGCGCCGACGGCGCCAGAAGCAGCGTCGATGGCACCGTTTGATAGAGAGCATTGAATTAAACAGCGAAACACTGGCGCCGACGATGCCAATGTCAGTTCAACCTCTGTTTCTAGAAAATTTGACAAATCTGAACGTTTTTTAAAGAGATTTTGGAGGCACCTATTGGAGAACCAACTCTAGGCATTATTTGGGGCCGAAATTGATCAATAAAGTAACTTTTCCTGACATTTCATTTCCCCAATTCAACCCTATACGCATTACACATTCCTCCATTTTCATTCCACGACCATTTAGAGTCCATTATTTTTATAATTTAGAGTTTTGTGGTGAGATTAAGTGTGAATTCTTCTCGAAGAGTATTGGAGAAGGAGAAAAGTGTGAGATTTCGTCTTCCTTATTTTCATAGAAGAGGCTATAAGGGATTTGCTTTGAGAAAGAGTTTCAGATAAGTGTTGTTTATTTATTAGTGTTGTATGAATTTTATTTTATATATGAAATTTGTGTTTTGTTGTATCTTTCTCATGAAGTCTAAGTAGTTTACTTTATCTTTCTCCCTACTCTGAGATATGGTGAAATGAAGAGATAATATGGATGTGCCAATATTAAAATATAAAATAAATTGTGATGATTTTT
>NW_018164579.1:174565-174796 GCF_001263595.1 Phalaenopsis equestris
TATCACTAATAGGCAATTGAAATAAATATGTAATTTTAATAACTCTTAAATAACTAATTATACTAATAAAGTTTTTAATGTGATATTCAAAATATAAGAAAGCATCATTCAGCTTATCAAAAAATTATAGTGAATGGACAAAGTGAATCAGTTCAAATTGTGTTGTGCCAAATAGGAGCATACCTATTCTTTACCCTTTGGTCCAGGCATAAAGAACATTGACTAATCCTA
>NW_018164579.1:175155-176158 GCF_001263595.1 Phalaenopsis equestris
GGCTCAACCAATTCAAATCACCATTTCACAAATCTCAAGGCAAGGAGAAGGACAGAGAAAACTACTCAGAACTCATAAGGAAGACACAAAAAAACTCGAAATTTATATATAAAAGCAAAGTCATACAAACTAAAACAAGTAAATAACACTTATCTTAAATATTGACCTGCGCGAAATCCTCAAATTTTCTCTGAATCTCTTCCTTTCTTTACTTGGAAGGGTCGCCCTCAAAAAGGACCTTGTGGAGAAATTTAGAGATAAGTTATTTACTCTTTCCCTCCACTATAAATCTCTCACTTTCCCTCCACTCTTACAATTTCTTGAAGAATTCCTCACAATTAGACTCTCTACACTTTCCCAACACTTCACTCCCCTATTTTTGACCAAAAGCTTCTTTTTAAAGTTGTGGATGAGTTTTCCCAAGAGTTGCCTAAGCATCCCTCTAAAATTCATCCTCATCCAATGCATTGTTGGACATTACCACCGATCTCGCCATCGGCGGCCTCGAGGGCGCCGTCGGTGGCCTTTCTAAATTCAATATTAAATCTGGAGTCTCGGGAATCTCTTGCCGTCGGCGCCCTAGTTCAAATCTTCACACTTTGGTCCTTTTCACTCCAAATTCACTCCTTTTTCATCTTTTTCACTCCTTTTTCCATCTTTTTGCTCCAATGACCATAATTCAACATACCTGCAAAAAAAATTAAAAACACCTTTCTTTAAAATGCAATATAATCAAAATCAGTGTAAAATAGGTATAAAAATCTCAACATATTTTCCTTTGGTCTGAAAATCTCAACATATTTTTCTTTGGTCAGGTGATAGATTAAAATTTTTAATTCGGTCTTAGTGTTTTAAAACTAAAGCGAGTTAGCTTTCAGGTGAAGGGAACTGGGAGCTCTAGAGTGGGAGCCAGTATCCTTCTAGCCTAGCCACGGATTTAAGGACTAAACCTGGGATTAGCCAATGATTTTCTATAACACTGTATCAGGGTAGAGAATTAAAA
>NW_018164579.1:176203-177662 GCF_001263595.1 Phalaenopsis equestris
TATCTCATCTCATTTTACCAAAACCTCATTGTACATACATCAGCTTCAAAAACTTTTCATTTATATGCATATAACTCCTCACATGAAATGTGTTCAATAGTTAAATAGTTACTATTTAAACTTTGTATTTCAGTTTTCTTAGTAGTTAAATAATTTAGTTCTGACAATATCTCAACATTCAAAATTAATGACAGTAATTTCGTTTTGACTTTCTGTGAATTTCTTAGTAAATTTATTATTTCAAATTTAAACCTTCCCCGTGGGATTGATATTTGGGACTTAAATAGAAAGTCCTTTTTTACTTGATAATGATAGGTATACTTGTGTAGAATCCCAATATTATTGCTTAAATTTATAATTCATAAAATATTACATCAAGATTTTGACACCGTTGCACAGCAGAGTCAACTATATAATTTTTACACAACTATATAAATCTAGGATCAAGTTTTTAGCGCCGTTGCCGGGGAAGATAATGGTATTTAAATAAATTTGGTAATTTAGGAAATTTAGAGATAATTAATTAAAAAAATTTAAAATAATTTTAAAAAAAATTCAAAAATCCAAAAATAAAATATATTTTTATTTAAAAGTTATTTCTAAGAAATTTTCTTTGCTTATTATATTTGTTTATGCGAAATATTGGATCGGAAGGTTTAGTACCTTACAATTCAGAATTAGAGCATACTAGTAGAAAAAATTGACAACAACAAAAAGAAATTAATAACTTAAACAAAATGGCGAATAACTTAAATAATCAAATAAACAAAAATCGACAAAGACCTTTAAAAAATTATGTTAATCCAACAGCAGATGAACTTCATTTGACTATTTAAAATCCTGATGTTGCTGCTAATTCTTTTGAGCTTAAACCTGTTATTATCTAAATGGCACAAAATAATCAGTTTGGAGGAACACCTACTGAAGATCCAAACTTTCATCTTAATATTTTTTTTAAAATTTGTGCTACTTTTAAATATGATGGAGTGTCTAATGGTGTTGTTAGGCTTAGACTTTTTCCTTTTTCATTAAGAGATAAAGCCAAGGCTTAGTTAAATTCATTAGCACCTGGATCAATTAGAACTTGGGGAGAATTATC
The DNA here is from genome assembly GCF_001263595.1 of Phalaenopsis equestris. Lineage (NCBI taxonomy): Eukaryota > Viridiplantae > Streptophyta > Magnoliopsida > Asparagales > Orchidaceae > Phalaenopsis > Phalaenopsis equestris. Next base: position 177,303 of record NW_018164579.1, read on the forward strand.
ATAAAAATTCATAGCAAAATATTTTCCCCCCTTGAAAACTGTTAAGCTTAAAAATGATATTACATCTTTTTGTCAGTTTGAAGGGGAATCGATATATGAAGCTTGGGAAAGATTTAAAGATCATCTTAGAAAATGTCCACACCATTGTCTACCGGATTGCTTAATAATTCAAACATTTTATAATGGATTAGTAGGATTTTTTAGATCTATTGTAGATGCTACTGCGGGTGGATCACTAATGTCAAAATCTTTTGATGAAGCATATTCTTTAATTGAAGAAATGGCTACTAATAGTTTTCAATGGCCCTCTTAAAGGGTAAATCCTAAGAGAGTAGCTAGTATTCATGATTCTGATGCAAT
>NW_018164579.1:177899-183862 GCF_001263595.1 Phalaenopsis equestris
TTCGGTGAATCCCTCCAGAAATTTGAACAACCAAGGAAATCCTAGTTATCGACCTTATTATCTTCCTGGATTTAACTCTAATCCTAACCCACAAGTTAAGGAAAAGAAGTTGACGATGGAAGAAGTAATGTTAAACATGAAAAATCAAATACAGAATCAATGGGCTGCTATAAGAAATATTGAAAATCAACTAGGACATATTGTTACTGCACTCAGTAATAGACCTTCTAGAATTCTTTCGAGTACGGTAGAGGTTAATCCAAAAGATCAAAATAAGGAGCAAATTAAAGCTAATCAATTACAAAGTGGAAAAGAAGTTGAAACAAGGATCCAAAGAGAAATTGAAGTTGATGAAGAGAAGGAAGCGATGGAAAGTGAACAAAATGAAAGATGGAAAGTCAACAAAATGAAAATGAACAAACAAAAGGTCCTTTAAAAAAACATTACCTTCGTTTCCTCAAAGACTGAAGCAAAAAAGATGGAAAGTGAACAAAATGAAAATGAACAAACAAAAGGTCCTTCAAAAAAACATTACCTTCATTTCCTCAAAGACTGAAGCAAAAAAACAAAGATAAACAATTTACAAAATTTTTGAAAATCCTTAAGAAGTTAACCATAAACATTCATTTTATTGAAGCTTTGGAACAAATGCCAAGTTATGTGAAATTTATGAAGGATATACTAAATTAAAAAAAGGAAGTTTACAGATCATGAGACCGTTGCACTCAATGACAGAAAAAGATTCTTGAAAAATTAAAAGATCGTGGTAGTTTTACTATACCTTGTGCTATTGGTGAAAAGTTTTTTGGAAAATCTTTATGTGATTTAGGAGTGAGTATCAATCTTATGCCTTTATCAATCTTTAAACGTTTAAATTTGGGAGAGATTTCTCCTGCTACTGTAACTCTTCAGTTAGCTGGTGATTTAGGAGTGAGTATCAATCTTATGCCTTTATCAATCTTTAAACGTTTAAATTTAGGAGAGATTTCTCCTACTTCTGTAACTCTTCAGTTAGCTGATCTATCAATAAATTATCCAAAAGGAGTTATAGAGGATGTATTAGTAAAAGTGGATAAATTTATTTTCCCTATAGAGTTTATAGTATTGGACATGGAGGAAAATAAAGAAATTCTTATTATTTTAGGGAGACCATTTCTTGCAACAGGGAGAGTTGTGATAGATATGCAAAAAAGAGAATTAATAATGAGAGTTAATGATCAAGAAGTAACACTTAATATTGCAAAAGTTATGAAATATCCAACAATAGAAAAGATAATTAATTTTTAGGATGGAAGTAACTGATTATTTGAGTAATTTGCAATTTAAGAATGAGTTTGAAGACAAATTAAAGCAAGGATAATTTTTTGAAAGCAAGGACAAAATAAAAGAAGAAGATTTGGATTATATTCAGGGTAAATTTAAAACTTTAGACTTGTTGGAAAACAATAAAACAAATCTTATTCCTTCAAGTATTAAACTACCTGAACTTGAACTAAAAATATTACCTGCCCATTTAAAATATGTGTTTTTAAGAAAATCATCTACATTTTTTGCTCTTGTAACTTTTGAATTAACAGAAATTCAAGAATAAAAATTAATAGAAATGTTAAAAATATAAAAAGGCTTTTGGATGGACTTTAGCGGATATTAAAGGAATTAGTCTTTCTATTTGTATGAACAAAATTCTATTAGATGAACAATATAAACCTAAAGCTGATCCTTAGAGGAGATTAAATCCAATAATGAAAGAAGCTGTTAAAAAAGAAATGTTAAAATTGCTAGATGCTAGAATTATATATCCTATTTCAGACAGTGTTTGGATAAGTGCAATTCACCGTGTTTCGAAGAAAGGAGTTGACCGTTGAAGAAAATTAGAAAAAATGAATTAATACCAATAAGACAAGTTACTGGTTGGCGAATTTGTATTGACTATAGAAAATTAAACATGGCCACCATAAAAGATCACTTTCCATTACCTTTTCTAGACCAAATGTTGGATAGATTGGCTGGGAAAAAATATTATTATTTTTTAGATGGATATACCAGTTATCACCAAATTTTAATTGTTCCAGAGGATCAAGAGAAGACAACATTTACAAGTCTATCTAGTAATTTTTTTTTTGATGAATGCGCTTTGGTTTATGTAATGCACCTAAAAACTAATGCACCTGCAATATTTCAAAGATGTATTATGTCAATTTTTAGTAATTTTATAGAACATGGAATGAAAGTGTTTATGGATGATTTTTCTGTATTTGGGACTTCGTTTGAATTATGTTTTAATAATTTAAAAAAAAGTTCTGGAAGTATGTGAAAATGTCAATTTAGTATTAAATTGAGAAAAATATCAATTTATGGTTGCAGGAGGTATTGTACTCGAGCATAAAATTTCTGAAAAAGGCATGGAGGTAGACCCTGCAAAAATTCAAATTATAGAAAAAATACCACTGCCTACTAGTGTTAAAGGGGTGAGAATGCTGGTTTCTACAGGCGTTACATAAAAATTTTTTCTAAAATAACTAAGTCATTATGCCAACTTTTAGAAGAGGACACGAAATTTTATTTTAATGAGGAATACATAAAAACATTTAAATTATTAAAAGAAAAATTAATCACTACACCTATAATAGTTCCACTTGATTGGGAGAAACCATTTGAAATAATGTGCGATGCTAGTGATTATGCTATTGGGGTTGTTTTAGGACAAAGGCACAATAAAGTTTTTAAAGTAATATATTATGCTAGTAAAACTCTAAATGATGCTCAAATTAACTATACCACTACTGAAAGAGAGTTACTTCCAATTGTTTATGCCTTTGATAAATTTAGACCTTAATTATTTGGAACTAAAATTATAGTGCATACAGATCATTCTGTTATTAAATACTTGATGCAAAAGAAGGATGTTAAACCAAGATTAATTGGATGGATACTTCTATTGCAAGAGTTTGATTTTAATGTAGTTAATGGAAAGGAAAATGATAATCAAATAGCTGATCATTTGTCTAGACTAAAAAGAGAAATATTAACTAATGTTGCAAATGAAATTTTAGAGAATTTTCCTGATGAACAATTATATAGTATTGATGAAATGAATGTACCGTGGTATGCTGATATAGTAAATTATATTGTAAGTGATATTTTACCACCTGATATCAAAAATCCATAATTAAAAATTTGTATATGATTCAAAATTTTATTTTTGAAATGAAAAATATCTATATAAATAGTGTAAAGATCTAATTATTAGAAGATGTGTGTCTTATGAGGAAACTCAACAGATAATTGAAAGAATTGAAAGATGCCATGATTCTAAATTTATAAGACATTTTGGAATGAATAGAACTACATATAAGATTTTGCAAGCTGGATTTTATTGGCCTACTCATTTTAGAGATGTTAATGAATATATAAAAACATGCGATCGATGTCAATAAGTAGGAAATATTTCTAGAAGAAATGAAATGCCTCTAAATTACACATTAGAAGTTGAAATTTTTGATGTGTCGGGATTAGATTTTATGAGACCATTTATGCCTTTATTTGAGAATTTGTATATATTACTTGCTGTTGATTATATGTCCAAATGGATTGAAGCTATTGCTATACCTAAATGTGATGCTCGGAGTGTTTCTAAATTTTTAATTAAAAATATTTTTACAAGATATAAAATGTCGAGAGTAATTATTACTGATGGAGGATTTTATTTTAGGAATAAGAGAATCAAAAATTGATTAAGAAATATGTTATTATGCATAGATTCTCTACTGCTTATCATCCTCAGACTAGCAGTCTAGCAGAGATATCAAATCATGAAATTAAATAGATTTTAGAAAAAGTTGTAAATCCTTTTAAATTGGATTGGTCTGCTAGATTAGATATTGCATTATGGGCATACAAAATTGCTTATAAGACTCCCATAGGAATGTCCCCATATAGACTTATTTATGGAAAAAAAATATGGCACTTACCAGTGGAATTAGAGCATAAAGCATTTTGAGCTATTAACGAATTTAATTTTAATTTAAAGGATGCTAGTGAGAAAAGATTATTGTAACTCAATGAGCTCGAAGTGATTAGAAATGAAGCATATGATAATACAAAAATCTATAAAGAGAAAATGAAAATATGGCATGACAGGAAAATTATTCAAAAGAAGTTTGAACCTGGACAAGAAGTTTTATTATATAATACAAGATTGAGATTATTTCCAGGGAAACTGAAATCTAGATGGTTGGACCATTTAAAGTGATTAAAGTCTATTATTAGGGAACTGTTGTTAAAGATCCTAACACTAGAATGATAATTAAAGTTAATGGGCATCGATTGAAACATTATTATGAAGAGCACATACCACAATTTAAGAAGTTTTAATGTTAATTCAACCCAACTAATCACTTTATATATTAGTAGATAATACTCCTACACAATTTTATATATTATAAATTAGGACAAAATATTAGTATTGGAAGAAATGTTGGAATCTAATTGAACAAAAAAAAAAAAATGACGCAATTTTGGGTTTTGGCGCTGATAACACCAGCATGGGCGCTGACGGTGCCCATAGACAGACGAAAGCGTCGACAGCGCCGACGACACTGATAGCAATTTTATGATTTTTGGTGGATTTTAGCGGAATTTGGCAGGATTTCTCTCCGTAATAACTGTTGGGAGGAGCTTTTAAAGTCCTAAAAACTACCTTGGACGACCAGAAACTTCCTATTTTTGAATTTTATGGCCTCCAATTCCATAAATACTTCTAGGTATGGAGTTTTCAATAAAAGAAAGTTTATAAGATTTGAGGTGCAAAGATTATATGACAAAGTTATTACAAAGAAGAAGCTTATCAAGTAGAGAGGTTTTGTCTATCATGAATTGATTAATCCAAGTTCTCTGATTAATAAAATCATTGTACAAAGGTGATGGAAAGTTCTGTGCTACATTACTGCTGTAATTGTTATACAAGTAGTGAAGGAATTCTATGCCAATTTACATGGAATTACCCAAGGAGTTGTCTTCGTATGAGGTAAGGCTGTACCATTTACTCCTGCGTAAATCAATGAGTTGTATATGATAGAAAACGTTCCAATATGTCATTATACAAATTTCATCCCTACAAGAGATTTAATGCAAGATGTATATAATTTTCTAACAGATGAAATTGATATTTGGGAAATGCGAGATGAAGGATATATTAGTTTCTCTGCTTCATTGCTTAATCCAATATCGAAGCAGTGACATTTCTTCATTTCTGCAAACTTACTCCTACCATGAAGATTAGTAGAGTCACCAATAAAATTGCTATTTTGAATTATTGCATTCAAATGGAAAAACCCATTGATATAGGATCTATCATTAGGATCCATCATTTTTAAATATGTTATGGGTATTATTATGAATAGGCCAATTTATGGGCTTGGGCATCCTTCCACAATTTTCCTACTTTGCAGTCAATCTCAAGTTTCATATGAGAGTTGGGAGTTGGGAAAAAGTTTTATAGAGTTGGGAAAAAGTTTTATTACCTTGGGAGCCCATGATTCCTCTGTTGGGAATAGGAATGAAGCATAGGAATGAAGCATTAGATACTGTTTTAGATCACTCATCACATGTTTCAATTCAATTGATGCCACCAACAGTTGGAAGTTCACTTGCTGTAGAAAAGAAATTAAAGAAAATTGAAAGTGAACTTCAGAGTATTACGAATGTAATAGGAGATCTTAAGTACCTTTTTGATCACACAGATTGGAGGATGAAAGAAAATTTTGATCATACTTGGACATTTGAAGTAGGATTAATGTAGATGTTTAAAGAAAAAGGATGGATCAAAGAAAATTTGACTAATCAATTCCCGTACCGAACCTTCTACAATTTGTTCTACAACTTATATGTTCATTACCAATCTATGAGAGATATCAGAGGATGAGAAAGCACTAACAATGTGGTGTAATAATTGAAGACTATAG
>NW_018164579.1:183978-185875 GCF_001263595.1 Phalaenopsis equestris
GTCTTGTGGCTTGATTTTGACGCTAATTTATAATTTAGTTTGCTTAATATATGTGAAAGGGCGATTAGAAAAATGTGTTTGTAAAAATGTATTTTCATATATAAAATTTAGTTTGTTGTTGGTTGTGAAAATGGATGGTTGTTTGTGATAATGTTTGTTTGTGAATTATTGTTATATAAAAATTTTTATTTAAAAAAAATAAAAAGACTGGAGAAAATTGAAAATTTAAAAAATTGAAAAATTGAATTTTAGGCCGTCGGCGCTGGCATGGTCACCGACGGCGCCTTCAACCCGAGAATAGCCTTTACCCTTCAAAATTCGTGATTTTCACCGTAAGGTGCCATTTTTACCCTTTGAGTCACCTTTAACCTCTGATTTTTGCACCTAGGGCTCACATTTTCTTGGATTTGAGGCGATTTTAAGGCAAATGAACTTTGGGTTTCATCTTCTCTAGGTAAGAGCTACACTTTGAGTTAAAAAATTTTGATTTTCACCAAGGATTTATCTCACATTATCAAGATCCAAAAATTTTGGAAATTTTTGAGAGATTTTGAGAAAATCCTTTGGTGAAGAACTCTTGCTTAGTGGATTTAAGTATAAAGCATTTTACTTTGTTATTTTCGGAATTTATTCAATTTTTTTTTTCTCTAGATTTCCCATGGCATCTAGAACGAGTAAAGGAAAAAGGAAAGTAGATTATGATGAACAAAAATTTCTTAGCTTCAAGGCTAGTGCTTGATTCAATAGTTTACTTGAACATAAAAAGTAATTTCACAGATCGTGGTTTTAAAAATCTGGGAGGAGAAGTTGAGTGATTATTCAATCCTCGACAGTGGAAAAAACAGTGGAAAAATTTTTGTTATTTTACTGCTGATGCGATTATTTTGGTGTAGTCATGGAATTCTATGCCAATTTTACTAAAGCTTCTGATGACTTTGTTTTTATTCGTGGGAGAAAGATGGAGTTTTTTCTAATAAAAATTAATGAGTTTTATCAGTTGGAAGATGTTTACAGTTGCCAGTATAAATCATTTTTTGCTACTAATGAGGCCTTAGATGAGGTTATTTCTTTTCTTATTGATGGAAGAGGGACCTGGAAAGTCAAAAATGGTGTTAAGGTAAACTTTCCTCTTTTTATGCTTAATGTAGTATCTAAGGCCTGTTCTGGAAGAATAATTCCGACAAATCATCATAGTGAGGTGACCAAGGATAGAGCCATCCCGAACTTCTGTATTCAACAGGTGATGAGAAATGTAGGCTTTATTATCTATATAAACACTAGATTTATTGCTTTGGGAGAGACCACAGGTTGTTTGACACACCCTGCACTTATTTTTACACTCTGTGAATTGACAGAAGTTGATTTTAGACCTGCTGAAGAAAGGATTGAGCCTCTAAAACCTATTGGGCCTGTCAATATAAAGACATATGAATCTCATGTTGATTGGAGATCTGGAATTAAGACTAGAGATATTCCTTCTACTTTGAGGACCCTTACTTCTAGTGACCCTACAAATCGAGAGCTTTTAGACCAGATGATGATCCAACAGGGAGATAGCTTAAGAATGGATCATAAATTGCAAAACATGGATGTCAGAAATGCTCACACTGGTGAGTGATTTGATACGGCAAAAGTTTGAATATGATGCTGCTTATAATGATGTGTTGGTGAGATACATGAATGGATATCATTCAGTTCAGTTTCATACTCACCCTATTTTTACTCCATATCAGCTATAGAATTTGAATGTGGATAGATGTAGAAGAAGATGATGATTGGTGATCTTTCTTTTAGTATGTTTGATTATAGTTTGTTATTATATTGTGTTATTGTGTTTTTTTTTTATTGTATTGTTAAGACTATTTGTTAAATTGTGAGACTCTGTTTTGTTGTTATG
>NW_018164579.1:185975-222182 GCF_001263595.1 Phalaenopsis equestris
AGAGGCATTTCGTCTCTTCTGGAAATATTTCCTACATGTTGACATCTATTACATGTTTTAATATATTCATTAACATTTCTAAAAATAGTAAGCCAATAAAATCCAGCTTGCAAAATTTTATATGTAGTTCTATTTATTCCAAAATGTCCTCCAAATTCAGAATCATGACATCTTTCAATTATCTGTTGAGTTTCTTCATAAGGCACACATCTTCTAATAATTAAATGTTTACATTATTTATATAAGTATGGGTTATCCCAAAAATAGTCTTTCGATTCATAGATAAATTTCTTTAATTGTGGATTCTTGATATCAGGTGGTAGAATGTCACTTACAATATAATTTAATATATCAGCATACCACAGTACATCCATGTACATCCATTTCATCAACCATTTCATCAATACTATATAAATGTTTATCAGGGAAATTTTCTAAAATATCATTTGTAAAATTAGTTTATATTTCTATTTCTATTCTAGACAAATGATCAGTTATTTGATTATCATTTCCCTTTCTATCTACCACGGTAAAATCAAACTCTTGCAATAGAAGTATCCATCTAATTAATCTTAGTTTAGCATCCTTCTTTTGCATCAAGTATTTAATAGCAAAATGATATATATGCACTATACATTTAATTCCAATTAAATAAGATTTAAATTTATCAAAGGCATAAATAATAACTAATAACTCTCTTTCAGTAGTAGTATAATTAATTTGAGCATTATTTAGAGTTTAACTAGCATAATATATAACTTTAAAAACTTTATCGGGCATTTGTCCTAATACAGCCTCAATAGCATAATCACTAGCATCACACATTATTTCAAATGGTTTCTCCCAGTCAGGTGGTACTATTATAGGTGCAGTGTTTAATTTTTTTTAATAATTCAAATGTTGTTATGCATTCCTCTTTAAAATCAAATTTCGTATCTTTTTTCTAAAAGTTGGCATAGGGGTTAAGTTATTTTTAAAAAATTTTTTATGTAGCACCTGTAAAAATAAGCATGTTCTAGAAAACTTCTCACCCCTTTAACATTATTAGGAAGTGGTAATTTTTCTATAACTTGGATTTTTATAGGATCTACTTCCATGTCTTTTTCAAAAAATTTATTCCTAAGAACAATATCTCCTGCAACCATAAATTGAAATTTTTCTTAATTTAAGAGTAAGTTGATTTTTTCACATATCTCCAGAACTTTTTCTAAATTATTAAGACATAACTCAAACGAAGTCCCAAATACAGAAAAATCAAAATCATCCATAAACACTTCCATTCCATGCTCTATAAAATTGCTAAAAATAGACATCATACATCTTTAAAATGTTGCACGTGCATTGCATAATCCAATAGGCATTCTACGAAAAGCAAATATTCTATATGGGCTTGTAAATATTGTTTTCTCTTGATCCTCGGAGCAATTGGAATTTGGTGATATTCTGGTATATCCATCTAAAAAGCAGTAGTATTTGTTCCCAGCCAATCTATCCAACATTTGATTTAGAAAGGGCAAAGGAAAGTGATATTTTCTGGTGGTCATATTTTGTTTTTTATAGTCAATACAAATTCGCCAACCAATTACTTATCTTATTGGTATTAATTCATTTTTCTTATTTTCTTCAATAGTCACTCCTCTTTTCTTTGGAACATAGTGAATTATGCTTACCAAAACACTATCTGAAATAAGATATATAATTCCAGCATCTAACCACTTTAAAATCTCTCTTTTAACAACTTCTTTCAACTTCTTTCATTATAACTTCTTTCATTATTGGGTTTAATCTTATCTGACAATCCGCTTTAGGTTCATACTTTTAATCTAATAAAATTCTGTGCAAACAAATTGAATGACTAATTTCTTTAATATCTGCTAAAGTCCATCCAAAAGCCTTTTTATCATCCACTAAAGTCCATCCAAAAGCCTTTTTATACTTTTTCAACATCTCTATCAACTTTTGTTCCTGAATTTCAGTTAACTCAAAAAATATGATAACAGGCAATGTAGGTGACTCTCCTGAAAATACATATTTTAATTGGGCAGGTAATATCTTCAATTCAAGTTAAGGTGGTTTAATACTTGAATTAATAAGATTTTTACTATCATTTTCCAGCAAGTCTAATGCTTCAAATTTGCCCCGAATATAATCTAAATCTTCTTCTTTTACTTCATTTTCAGTATCAAAAATTTCTCCTTGCTTTAATTTATCTTTGAAATCTTTCTTAAACTATTCATTACTTAGATAATCAGCTACTTTCATCCTGAAACATTCATTATCTTTTTCTATTGCAAAATATTTCATAGTTTTTGCTATATTAAAGTTCACTTCTTGATCATTAACTCTCATCATTAATTCTCCTTTTTGACACATCTATTACAACTCTTCCTGTTGCGAGAAATGGTCTCCCTAAAATAATGGGAATCTCTTTATCTTTCTCCATATCCAATACTATAAAGTCTACAGGGAAAATAAATTTATCCACTTTTACTAGCACATCTTCTATAACTTCTTTTGGATAAGTTATTGATCGATTAGCTAACTGAAGAGTTACAGTAGTAGGGGAAATTTCTCACAAATCTAAACATTTAAAAATTGATAAAGACATAAGATTTATACTCGCTCCTAAATCACATAAAGCTTTTCCGTAAAATTTTTCTCCAATTGCACAAGGTATAGTAAAACTAGTAGGATCTTTTAAGTTTTCAGGAAGCTTTTTTTGAATAATAGCACTACACTCTTCACTAAGTGCAACAGTCTCATGATCTGTAAACTTCATTTTCTTATTTAATACATCCTTCATAAATTTAGCATAACTTGGCCTTTGTTCCAAAGCTTCAAAAAGAGGAATATTTATCGTTAACTTCTTAAGGATTTCCAAAAATTTTGTAAATTGTTTATCTTTATTCTTTTATTTCGGTCTTTGAGGAAACAGAGGTAATGGTTTTTCTACAGGACTTTGTTTTTGTTCATTTTCTTGTTGATCATTTTCCATTTCTTCCTTTTCTTCATCAACTTCAGTTTCTCTTTGGATCCTTGTTTCAACTTCTTTTTCACTTCGTAATTGAATAGCTTTAATTTGTTCTTTATTTTGATCTTTTGGATTAACTTCCACGGTACTTGAAAGAATTTCAGAAGGTCTACTACTAAGTGCAGTAGTAATATGTCCTAATTGATTTTCAATATTTCTAATAGCAGACCGTTGATTCTGTATTTGATTTCTCATATTCAACATTACTTCTTCCATCGTCAACTTCTTTTCCTAAACTTGTGGGTTAGGGTTGGAGTTAAATCCCAGAGGATAATAAGGTCTAAAATTAGGATTTCCTTGAATGTTCAGATTTCCAGCTGGATTTACCGAATTATTATAATTATTCCAACTAAAATTAGGGTAATTTTTCCAACCAGGGTTAAAATAGTTAGAATAGGGATTGTTAATTTAGTTATTTATAACATTTAAAGTTTCATAAGATAATTGAGTATCAATAATATGTCCTAGTGAAGTCTCCTCTAATACTGGGGGTATGTGAGAATAATTCATTTCATTTGATCAATCATTTTAGAAATAGCAGCAATTTGAGATGTCAAAATAGACATTACATTAGAATCATGAATACTAGCTACTCTCTTAGGATTTACCCTTTCAGAGGACCATTGAAATTTATTAGTAGTCATTTCTTCAATTAAAGAATATGCCTCATCAAAAGATTTTGACATTAATGAACCACCCGCACCAGCATCTATAATAGATCTCAGTGATCCAACTAATCCATTATAAAATGTTTGAATTATTAACTAATCTGGTAAAGCATGATGTGGACATTTCCTAAGAAGATCTTTAAATCTTTCCCGTGCTTCATATATTGATTCCCCTTCAAACTGACAAAAAGAAAATTTCAAGAAAACTAGCAAGATGTAAGTTAGGATCTTCAGTAGGTGATCCTCCAAATTGATTATTTTGTACCATTTGGATAATAACATGTTTAAGCTCAAATGAATTAGCAGCAACATCAGGATTTTGAATAGTCAAGTGAAGTTCATCTGCTATCAAATTCGCATAATCTCTTAAAGGTCTTTGTTGATTTTCATTTATTTGCCATTTCTTGTAAATTTTTTATTTCTTTTTGTTGTTTTCAAATTTTTCTAATAGTACATTCTAATTCTGAATCGTAAGGTACTAAACCTTCAGATCCAATATTTCACATAAACAAATAAAGCAAGCAAAGTAAAACACTCTAATAAAAATATTTCTTTTTGGATTTTTTATTTTTTTAATAATAATAATTTTTTATGGTATATATATTATCTCTAAATTTCCTAATTTATCAAAACTATTTAATTCAAGCGTTACCTTTCCCACGCAATAGCGCCAAAAACTTGATCCGACTTTTTTGTTGCGATAGATTGTGTAAAATTTAATTAAATATAATCAATTAATATTCAGATTCTATGCAAGTATATGTATCTTTATCAAGTAATATTTATCAAGTAATATCAAGTAATAATGAACTTTCTATTTAAGCCCTAAATATCGATCTTACGAGGAATGTTTAAATTGGAAATGACAAATTTGCTAGGAAATTCACAGAAAGTCTTTTGAAATCACTATCACTAATTTCAATTGTTGAGATGTAATCAAAATTAAATTTTTACTCTATTATCAGATCAAATCTGCAAAATTTAAAACAGTAAATATTAATCTATTAACTATGTTTATGTAACGAAGATTCTTATGTGAAAAAGCATCATTCCCACTACAATGAGGTTATGGTAAAATAAGATGAGATAAATGTTCATAATATGTATTGTGCCAAATAGGAGCAATTTTAATTATCTGCCCTGATACAGTGCATAAAAAATCATTAGCTAATCTCAGTATTTAGTCCCTAAATCGGTGGCTAGGCTAGGAGGATACCAGCTCCTACTCAAGAGCTCCCACTTCCCTTCACCTGAAGGCTAGCTCTCGCTTCAATTTTTAAAAACTAAGACTGAATTGAAGATTTTAGTCTTCACCCTAAAGGTTCTCCAATTCTACACCCAACAAAGAATATTTTCATATTTATTTGTACTTAATTCCATAAACAATGTTCTCCTTCATGGAATCAAATGTGATCCTTACTCTTGTAGAACTCATACTCCATTTCTCGGATCACATGTTCCACAAAATATTTTAACAATTCAATTGATAAGATCAAAAAGTAAATTAAGTTTATATTTGAAAAATCATCACAATTTATTTTACAATTTAATATTGGCACATTCATATTATCTTTTCATTTTACCATATATCAGAGTAGGGAAAAAGATAGAGGGAACTACTCAAACTTCATGAGAAAGAAATAACAAAACAAAAATTTTATATATAAAAGAAAGTTCATACAACACTGATAAACAAAAAATACTTATCTGAAAACTCTTTCTCAAAGCAAATCCTTTGTAGTCTTTCAATAGAAATACAGGAAGAAGATATCTCTCACTTTTCTCCTTCTCCAACACTCTTACAGAAAGTTTCATACTAAATCTCACCACAAAAACTCTAAACTATGAAAGCAAAATCACTAATTCACTCCAATATGGAAGTGGAATGGAATGATGTGGTGCAAAAAATGAAAGTAAAGGAGTGAAAAATGTAGAGGAGCGCTTTTTTTGATAAAATTCAACCCTCCCCAAATAGAGCCCAATGTCGGTTCTCCAAGATGTGACTCCAAAAAATCTTTAAAAAATTGTCCAAATACATCAAACCTTTTAGAAACAGTGGCTGGCACACTGGCTGCACCACCTTTGGCGCCGTCAGTGCTGGTCTGGCGCCGTCGGCGCTGAGTAAAAAATCTCCGTGTTAATTTGTTCTGTGCCGTTGGCACTACCGGAGCATTTCTTCAAAAACGTCATTTTGACTTAAAATTTCATCATTTTTGCTTTCTTTTCGCTTTAAGCCCTAAAAATCAATAACATGCAAGAAAACATCAAAATGTCTTCCATTAAAGTGCAATATCATAAAAAATAGGTCTAAAATATGGGTCTAAAAATACATATATTTTTGGTGTATCAATGTTACACCTCTTGTTCTTATGAGTTTTTAGAGTGTTTTTTAATGAGAGGGACAAATCCTACTCTTTTGGAGAAGACAAACTTTTCCTGTATCACTTTTATGTGCTTTCATTGCTTTATGTAGTTGGTTAACCTTCTAGATTTCATTTACTCATAGTATGGCTAACTAGGATTTTAAAACTATGACCTATAACCGTTGCATAGCAGAATGAACAGGATAATCATAAAATTCTTGAAGGATAGATATATTCTAGTAAGATTCTGCAACCTTTGTAGGGGATCTAAGAAATCTTGGGAAACGCCATAAGATTAAGCAAAACTTAACTTCGTGGGTTTTTAATTCCTCTTTTGACTAAAACATAGGAATAAGAAAAAAGTTATTCGTGGTTGATAAGTATCACAAAGAAAAATATTGAGGAACGCCACGATCCCTAACTCATAGAGATACGAGCTTCATCACTCATAAAAAACTTTTGAGATTTTTTCGCTTTCAGTTTCTGTTGTCTACGATTTGATTTTTTTTCTGTTAGAGTTATAGAATCTAAACAACTTTTGCAATCACGTCAAGCAAGATTCATGAGATTAGGAAACTAGAGACTTTTTGCAAGAATAATTGTTAAATATTTCTTTGTGTGATCTATACGCTGACTGTTAAACCATATATTACTTGATATGTATACTTACGTTGTGTGGTCTACTTCACGATATTTTTTTGTTGTGTCATGCACCAAGCCAAAATAATGACCTTCTTGATACTGTTAGTTCCCTCTATCAATTTTTTATGATAAACTTGCCTGAATCCCTTCAAAACTCAGAAGAAGTTATTGAAATGCTCCTTGTAATGTAATTTATGACAAGCTATATCACCTGGCTATAGAAGAGTTCCTCATAAAGTGTAAAAAATATTTCCTAACTAGTCATGATGTTTGAATGTTTTCATCCTTAGTTGAGATAATCCTCTAATACACCCTCCTAGTTGACTTCAAACTCCCAAAAATCAACTCCTAAGATGGGGGCATTTTCACCCCTATGAACATAACAACCCACTTGACCTTTAAAGAAGCATCATACATATTCCATGGACATTTGATGCAATCCTCTATTTAGTTTTTCCCACTGCCTCTAGAGTTCAAACTCGCGGTTAATTTAATTCTCTTCTAAGGGGGACTATCCACTTGTTTAATGGGTTTGCTTGGCTTTTTTTTTAATAGAATTTCATAGTAAATAAAAGAATTTTCAACGTGTCATCTTAAATTTTACAAAATTCAATGAAAATAAGGAGAGTCACTTAGAGAGTACTTCCAAAGTTTCTCAACCGAACCTTAACAAATTTTAGCGATGGATCTATAGTTATTACTAGGGATTTTCCTTGAAGGTTTTGTCCTTAGGCCTCTCAACTACTCATCATTAATGTGTTAAATGACTTCTTTATGTACATACATCATCCATTGAATTGGAGCCCATATAATTTTTTATGAGGATAATAATGCCCATATTAAGAAATCCAAGCAGCCATGGTTAAATGTAAGGATATATCAAGGGATGGAAACCAAGAATATCATGTTTATGGCAATTTAATCTAGTTTGGTGGGCAACCTTCACTACAACATTGAAAAATCATTCAAAACAACACTATGTGTGTAGTTGTGTTCAGGCACTCCCTTTGCTTTCCATTTGGATATCAAGTGTATGGGACCAATTTTAGGTCGAAGGGAAATTTTTATTATAGTCTTAAAAGTTCATTCATGTCAACAGTCTTGGCTTGGTTGTGGTTGCATATCCCTTTTGTCTATCACTTGACATCAAGCCCATGAGAATCAATTCTAAGTTGGGGGTGACCTCAGTACAACCTCAAAAGGCTTCCACATGAACGTCTCAGGAGTAGTTGTTACAAAGTAAATTTTTTTCCTAACACAGGTTATCAAACTTGTGAGAAATAATTCCAAGCTAGGCGGAACATTAAGTACATCATCAGGTCATTCACGTTAACCTCTTTAGAAGAATTATTGTTGGATGGTCTATTTGCCATCCACATAGACATGAATTCAATTAGAACCAATTTTAAACTACGAACAACCTTTACTACAATCTTGAAAAATTATTCATGTCAAAAACTTAAAGATGACTGTAGGTAAATTAGATCTGTAAACAAGATAATGTTATTAGCAATCATCTCTCTCAAGCCTTCCCATAAGTATATATAAAAAAAAATCTATCAAATTATTTCAATCTATACATACAATCCCTAATTGTACTTATATTCCATGGATAAGGATGTACCTATTACCTCAAAAAGGCAATAACAGTCTAAATACAAACTGAATTTACTTATGATTGGGATCCATGTGATAGTCATATGTCCTTAATCAAGGTATAATTGATTCTTCCATGCAGGTTAATGTTTCCAAGAAATGCTACATAAACAAACTTTGAATATGTCAAAAATGATCCTTGAGATATCTTATATACATGTTAGTATCATTGAGTAATACTCCAAAAAATAACCTCAATAAGTTGAAATATTCTTGGTGAATTTTCTTTGATTTTTTTTCACATTAGCTAACAAAGTTGAGTGACACTCTGCTAAATAACCTCAAATAAATCAAACAACCTTGATAGATTTTGTATAATTCACTTCAGGACAGGTTAATTTCATCGACTAACGTTGCGATGAACAACCTCAAATGGGTTGAAAATCATTTTCCTCCTCAACATAAGCTAGCATCACCATGTAATAGACTAAAAAATAACCTTAGATATGTTAAAAATCCTAGATTAATTTCATTTGACCTCTTCCATATATGTTAATAAGCGAGTAATGCCCCAACAAACAAACTCAGATTGTTCAAAAGTTCTTGATGGACTTTTCTTGATCTTTGTCATATGGTTTAAAATCATTAATTAAGTAAAACATTGATGTAAAGCACTAAATATGTCAAAAATATGTTGTGTATTTCCCATAATCACTTTTTTGCAGGGTTGAAACCAAACATACATAAAAAGAAAATGCATAGTGGGCAAGTACCTATTAGGTTGAGATCATTTTGCTATAAAAACTAGATGTTTAGTAACATCATTAATTTTTTTCATGCAATAGTACATGACTAAATATAGGATACTACTCATAAAATCTATAAATAAACCCCCACTCACTTCATGGGTGGAGACCTGAACTTGGATGAGAAAACTGAAGGGCGCTCCAAGCTCTTAAGGTTTCTAGAGCTTTACCACCACAGAACAGCCATTATTTCTGGTCAATGTGGCTACCAAACCACCACAACCTGACTATCATAGTCGTCCGACTGCTATCGCAAAAATGTTGCCACTTTCAGACCATCATTGCCTAACAATCATTAGACCACTCTCATAGATCCACCGCCGTCTCCATACCATTAGTGCACGACTATCGCCATGATTGGACCACTATCACATGGTTGTTGCCACTTTCACTTAGTTGCAGCTGCTGTCGTCAGATCACTATCAATTGGTTATTGCCTGTATCATACCACCTTTGCCCAACCATCGCCATACCATCATTGCTACCCCAAATAGTTGTCTTCTGATTGTCTCAGTCATCGTCAGACCATCATTGCATGATCACCCTTGCTTCCATTGTTACTAACAACAAATCCATGTCCTCTTGATCTTCATCACTATAGCTTTGTCGAACCGCCATTGTCTAGCCACTGCCATTATCATCGTTGCCATCATTAGATCTCCATCGGTCAGTCGTTGCCATTGTTGTCATCAGACCACCATTGATTTTCGTCGTTTTCATCATCATCGTTGAACCACTATTTGCACAGCCGCCTTTGCCATCACTTTCGCCATCATCTAAGACCAAGGTCACCCATATGTGATGCTGACATCGAACTTCCATCACACAACCCCTACTAGCAGTCTTCCATCACAATAGTCAGGTCTTTGTAACTTTCTCAACACATTATACCACTTCTTTAGTGAAAACCAAGTCGATAAACCCCACTTGTGTACTATTGCTCCCGACTGTTCAAGCGTTGGCAAAGTCTTATAACTAACATCAACATAGCAAAATATTATCATTTTGGCTAGCCTAGGCCACATAATTTTTCACCTTTTTAGTTTTCAACGTAAGAACACTTGTTATCTCTTAGTGTTTTCTTATTTGTTTGTGGGCTTAATTTTTGTACAACACTAAAACGTAAAAAAATTACTCTAGCGTCACAAATTTAACAACACACAAGAAGAGGAAAAATCGAATCATGTCCACCCATGCCTATATGAGCGGGGAAGATGGACTCCATCTTCCAGGGAGAAATCAGGATGGGGTTGTGCCCAAGTTTCCAATCACGGCGAGCTTTTAACCTTCGTAACTATCTATCTATCTATCTATAAATATATATATATATATATATATACAAATATATAAAATAAAAAATCATACACAAGGAAAATGACATGCTTCGCAACAGATTGTAACTTGGATATTGGTAGAAAACGGTACCTTTCTCGTTATTTTAGCAAATAGTGATAATATTCTTCATATTGTTAACTTAAAACCTAGAATAGATGTTTTCATATGAGCAAGGAATCCTCTGTGATCCAATTCTTAGCTTTCGCACTCTGCAATTCAACACAACTTAATCTATGATATATAAAATCAATTAATTCTTAATTAAGTTGATAAAAATTTTCCCCATTGAATTAATCTAAATTTTTCTATTTCATGGGTTTCCCTTAGTCTTCATCTTCCTCCAACTCAGAAAAGAGATGGCGTCATCTCTACCAGTCCACCTCATTTCATGGGTTCCATTAGTCCACCTGACTTCCTTCCATCAGATTTATGTCACCTTATTTCAATAAGAATCATGAATTCTTTCACACTGTCTCACTTAAATTATGTTCCAATCATACACATTATAGAAATTTAACACCTCCAAAATTCCTAGTGATTTCTTTCGCTGTCTCACTAGAATCTCTAGTTCTGCAATTTCTTTTATTTCATATTTACTGATTATTTTTTCTTATTTGATGCACGGATGACTGTACACGATCAAAATCTCTCTAATAAAGTTTCAGCACTCCTTAAAAATCTATCAATAATTTAATTATAGCAATAACATTCAAGTAAATGAAACATGTAAGAGAAATAAAGATTAAATTCATGATAATAGCAAAATTAACAATCTATAAAATGACACGTGCTGCCTAATAATACCGAAGGTTGAAGAAAACAAATGGCCGAATGAAAATATATGATATTATCCAGAGTGTAGAGCCCACAATCTTGATAGTGGATTCCTTTGCTTTTCACCTATGATGCAAACGAATGGCTCTAGCGAATTCTGGAGATATGCATGCATGAAGCAGAAGCAGAGCCCAGGAGTTAGTGCATGTGTGGTCCTAGATATATTGCTGTTCGCTATAGGATTTGTAAGCTTTTTTCTGATATAAATTTGCAGATGCTTTTCTTACATATTGTATTAAATGAAAGTCTTAAATTCTTATATTTATATAAGATTATGAATATGAGCCCATAATTTTGTAAGGAAGATTTACATACATACCACTCAATTCTTATGTGTAATTCACTTTTAAGAGAAAGTAGTGGTAATTTTAATAGGATATGAAATAGTTTAATGGTATAAATTTAAAAATCAAAGTTTAGGTGTGATATATGTAAATACACAATGTGTGGTATGTATGTAAATGACACTTTTCATAAACTCGTAAGAGAATATTCTTGGTAAATGAAAACTTTTATGCATTTTTTTTAATGAAAATAGAAACTATTTTTAGTTTTATTAAATAAGAAAAAAATCGGTACCCAATGTAGAAGCCTAAGGATTCCTTCAATTGGTATTAGCTTTCATTTTATTTACTGCTACGAGGATTTTTTCAAATAAATTACAAGAGACATTTACATATATATCACCTAATTAAAATATATTTACCAATCTAATATCTAAACTTTATTTTTTACATTTATACCAATATGATCATTAATATCACACATAAAAATATCAATATTTTAACTTTTAAAAAGTGGAATCCACCTTTTCATTATATGTATGTTGGCATACATTTAGAAACTAAATGTTAGGTGTTAGATACGTAAATAAATAAGAATTGAGTGGTATGCACGAATAAAGTCATTTTCAAAAAAATAAATGAATGAATTTTTGTATAAATTAAAATTATTAAGAACTCTACTAAGAAAGATAATAATGAGATCTCATGCTTCTGGTTATTTTCCTTCAATTTTCTATTTTCAAAGATAAGTTGCTACGCACTTCGAAATAAAGCATCTAACGTGGTCCGGCGGTGCATCAAATTATGACCAGTGATAGAATAGATAAAGAAGGAGACAAAGTTGATTGAAAAGAGTGGTATTAATTAAGACAAGAAGGTGAAGAAAATTTAATTAATTCCGGATTTAGGAGCCATGATTAGATTCGAGAACGGGAGAATGCCTTGAAAACATTTTTTTATAATGGCTGGCTGCCTCTTGCTTGCTTTTCTGAGCCGCCGCATGTGTTAAGATCCTCCTCGCCATCATCTTCCCATTCAATTAAACCTAATGGAAAAGAACAAAAGAGGGGACTTAGCACACAAAAGCCAACCTTTCTATTCGAATTTTTAATCAAGCTAAGATAAAGTTTGGACATTTTTGCTTTGTAGGGCAGGCCTTATATAATGCCAAAGAATACACTAATTGTCCTATGGCTTCAATAGAAACAAAAAATATTAGATGATAGTTTAATAAATAAGAAAAAATTGAGAATCATTCTCTAGGGCAGAGAGATACATGGGATACAAATTTGTCGCATATTTGATTAAAACTAACTTTATTTGATCGATGAGAATTTTTTTTCTCAAGATTTTCTTTTCTACTCCTGATCAAAAGTACGTCGATTTAAAGCTTGTATTATACTTAATTTGAGGTAAATAAATTTTTATCAAGCACGATTCATGATGTATTTTTATAAAAGATACTTCAAATTTAAATTCAAAATCATGAGCTCTAATTTCAACAAATTTTTTTGTCATCATCTCAACAGGATAAACCAATGATACCAAAATTTTTTTATGTAGTGTCTAATCAAGCACAAATCAAGCCATTGAGGCATATTTGGAGGCTTTGGATTGTAAATTGAACAATCTAATGAAATCTAACTATGACATATTCTTACTCAAATCGAGCTCTCGATTTAAAGAATCCAACAAGCCTAAAAATGCTCAATTCTTAGATCATTAATGCATCTAAATCCTTTTAAAAATCATATAGGATCAAAGGGGATCAACATAGATCATCCGGTCGGTTATGAAAGAAGCTACATGCTAAAAGACCAAAATATCCCTCCCTTAGAGGCTATAAATAGAGTCCTCTCTTAACTTGACTGGGAGAAAAAGAGGAGGAATTCCAAATCCCTTTATGGAGAGAATACTAGATGATAACAACCAACCTCCGTAGTCGCTAACCACCATCGACAATTGTCTGCCAGCCACTATGGACCAATGTCAGTCGTCAACGCCTGCAAGCACCAAACATAGACTGCCAACGACCCTGCTTGCAATCATTGTACTCCATATACAATTGTTGTGCTAACACGTATTTTCTTTGCATAGTTTAAAGACAAATGTAAATTTTAGTTTAAGATTATATTCTCATTTTTCCTGTTGTGAGAGAGGAGCACCCCTGTACTTACAAACGCAGTGGACTATTTTGACTTGGCTACGCACTCTGGTTTTCTTCCCTTTTTAGGATTTTTCTAAATAAAAGTTTTTGGTATCTCTTATCTTTTTTCTATTATCTGTGTGTGTGTGTGTGTGTGTGTGTGTGTGTTTGTGTTGGATCTTTGTACAACACTAAGACATTAAATAATCAATCTATCATCACAAATTTTCCAGTGTACAATAGTTTGCTCCTGTCTGTGAAAAAATAAAGTCTTGTTTGTAGAAGTCTGCATCTTCTTCAAGACAATGCAAGAATGATACACGAGCTTCTCCTCCAAGACCCTCACTTCTAGGGCACAGTCTCAAGGTGTGAGATGCTAATTAGCTTTCAGTTCATTTCTCAATGATATTGATCACCAATTGGTGAAGGAACTTCCTCTACATCTCCTGAAGAGTATGTATACAGAAATGATAAGTCTCAAAATAAGATCCTCCATCTTTTACATGAGGCTCGACAATCGACGTAGTGCATACTAGAAGGAAGTAATTGTCTCAACATCTACTGACTTGAGCACAAAATTTGCATCCCCTCTAGTCGTTGAAGTTTCTCCTCACGAAAAGTTAAACTAATGAACATGACTAGATCTACATATCCACCTCGAATCATCAAGCTTAGAGACAAGCCTCAATTCCAAATGAAGTACTTAACTCAGCCTCTTGAAATCTATGATGCGTGATGATGTTCCATTTAAGAGATAGAAGTCTTTTCTCACCTAGATGTAATTCTCAAGACCATCTCTTTTAGCATAGATCATCCTCCAACACCTCATTCCAGTAGGGCTAAAGCTTCCAAGCATTAATTCTTATGATGGGACGTTTAACATATGAACATATTGATGACTTCAGAAACATAATGCATATACAACGAGCTTCAAATACACTCTTTTGTCAAGTTTATCCTGCTGCTCTTAAAATACAAGCACATATTTAATTTTATTCACAATTATGAGGGATCATTCATAGCTTCGATGATCTTGCTAAATTATTTCTAAGACAATTCATCACAAATTGAATGGTTACCAGAGACTCCTCTCACCTATTTTAGATTCACCAAATAGCCATTCAAGGATTATGTTCTAAGATTCTCAATTGAAGCTCATAAAATCCTAAAAGTAGATCAAGAATAGTTGAGAGGTGTTTTTTGAGGGTTTATATTCTAGTCTTTTTTGCTCGTCTTCAATGCATGAGAGTTTCATTCATACGCTGACCTCATCCATTGTGTTGAGGATAAAATTATATCTAATGAAGCTATTAAAATATACAAGAATCAATTTGAGGCACTAGCAAGAAAGCATAAGAGCAATCTCAAAGATAATATTGAAGCATCTCAACGGAAGAAGTATGAGCCATAGAAAAATCCTTGTCTTTCTCCTCTACCATGGAAACGTGAATCCCAACTGGAGAAGTATACACATTACTTAAGACATGGCATGTAAACATTTTAATGGCAATCCGAGATTAAAAAATTCTTAAATGGACACCTCTATTAAGTCAAAATATAGGGAATCAGAATAATATTGTCACTTTCATCAATGTCATGATCATAACACAGAAGCATGTTTCTAGCTTAAAGAAGAGATCAAAAGGTTAATCTGGTAGAGGTAATTGGCCAATTCATACGAAGCAAGATCCCAAACATGCATAACACCCGTATTAGTGGAGATCAAGCCCAAAAGCAACAACATGAGAATCATTTAATTCATACGAAGCAAGATCCCAAACATACATAACACTCGTATTAGTGGAGATCAAGCCCAAAAGCAGCAACATGAGAATCATTCGACTATTAATGAAATTAGAATGCTCGTTGGAGGGCCATTAAAATTTTAGTAGGTTCTTATCACTGCTTATATAGAACCTTCACCAAAGAAACCTCATGTTAGTCAACACATCACCTTCGATGAATTTAATCTTGAAGGTATAAAACTCCTCACCAAGATTATCTTGTTATTAGCGGTGGGATCAATGAACCTTCTTATGGTGTAAAGAGAATCCTAATCATCAGAGAAAGTTTAGTTGATTCCCTATTTTATTAAACTTTCCTCAGTCTTGGATTGACGAAGGAGAAATTGCAACATGCTTCTAGAGCTCTTTACAACTTTGATAATCTTATTGTGGTTGTGAAGAAAACAATCACTCTGCTTGTCACTTTGGGAGTATTCCTCTAGTAAATTACTCACCTAATTCAATTTATATTTGTTAAAATGGAATCAACATACAATCACATCTTAGGTAGACCTCTCAAATCAATCTTTGGTGTCATGGATTTTATATCACGTCTCAAGTTGAAATTTCCAACACAATTCGGAGTTGGCATTATATAAGGAGATCCGAACATAACACAATCATGCTACATCAGACAAACTTAATCGTGTATATCGATACCTCTTAGTATCAAGAGTTTTGACCACCAAAATGAGGATATATCTCTGTAGACCTTGCCAATTGAAGACTTGTTATGTACCTCTTTATCAAGGGAACATCTTTCAAGGACAGTGGAGCTTGGATCTTAACTACCTGATGAGAAAAATTAGAGCATGTGGAATTTTTGTACAAAAATGAAGATCAACAAACATTTCCAAGCTAATATCATACAAGAAGTACGCTATACAACTTGGCTTGTGAACATTATTTTTGAGAAGGCTTCTGGAGCATGGAGGATGTGTGTTAATTATATGGATCTTAACAATGCTTGTCCCATAAATAGCTTCCCTCTTCCTAGAATAAATCAATCGGTTGATTCCACCTCTGGACATCAAATGCTCAATTTTATGGATGTTTTTTTATGCTTACAAATAGATAAAAATGAATCCCATTGATTATGAAGCGACTTCTTTTCAAGCACAAAAAGGTTTGTACTATTACAGAGTGATGCCCTTTGGGCTAAAAAATCTTTGTGTTACATACTAGAGTCTTATGAACAAAGTCTTCAATGATCTTGTTGTACACACCATGAAGGCATATATCAATGACATTTTGATCAAGAGTTTAGAAACCTCTCAACATATTTTTGACTTAAGAAAATATTTTCATCTTTTTCGGAAAAATAACATATGTTTCAATCCAAATAAATTTATTTTTAGAGTCACATTAGGAAAATATCTTGGGTTCATGATTACACATAGTGGAATAAAGCAAATCTAAAAATAATTAAGGCATTCAATGATATGATGCCTCATAAAAATAGTAAAGAAGTACAATGGTTACATGGAAGGATAATTGTTTAATCTCACATTCTAGCAAGAACGAAAGATTTATATCTCTCGTTCCTTAAATTATTGAGAGGCATTCAAAATACTAATTTTCAATGGACAGATGAATGTTAAATTGTTTTTGATCAGCTCAACATATACTAAGCCTCACCACTTCTATTATCAAAACTAGTTTAAGATAAGACATTGTATCTTTATCTTACGATGTCTCTAAATACGACAAGTTCGGTCCTAATTAAGGAGGAATAGTAGGATAAATAGCTAATGTACCAAGTTAGAAAGATCCTTTTCTAAAATAGAAGGTCACAATCCATTGGTTGATGAAATAACAAACACTAATACTCTTGGCATGGAAATTACGTCGTATTTTCAAGCACATTCACTTTTTATCAACTCACCATTCACCTCAAATATTAAAACAAAAACATGAAATAAAACCTATCAAACAAAAATCAAATATAATTAATTTCAGTAAGATCCTAAAATTGGACCAAAATACAGCTCGCAGAGGGAATGCTCTGAAATTATAATTTTTACGCTCCAAAATTATCGTTTTCCGTAGAAATTATTGTGGTGCTTGAAATTTCATATTATGAGTTACCTTTGGTTCATTATCAACATATAAATATCGTGAAATAATTTTTAGTGTAATTTTGTGTGGTGAATTTTCATGTATGAAAATTTCTTCCACGCAAAATTTTTCAATGGAGCATCTTTTGCAAAGTAGACTACGCAAATGCATTTGAAACATTGAAAATTCTAAATGAGCCCATCTACGCTCAAAACAAAATTCATTTTGAGGCTCATTTAGCCTAAAATTGTTTGGATGATAATTACAATTTCACCCAAGAAATGAATTCAAATTAATTTCAAACTCAAAATATAACCAAATTGAGTTGAGAGCATCAAAATTGGCCAATTTGAATTTCAACTTAGAAAAAAACTCGATTTTTTTCATGTGGTGAGACCAACACTTTGACCTAAATTTCCTTTTCTTAGCAACAAATTTGACCAAAACCAACATCATTATTGGATTACTTGAGTTTTTCTCTTCCAGAAGGACCGAGTCTATCATTCTGGCCAAAACCCCAAAATTTTCACTCATGCGCATTTGTGCCTTAAGATGGTGAATCCCAGCTACCTAAGGCTCCTTCGGCACCCTCATGCTTTAAGTAGGCATGTCCATGCTTCATAGGGTGTTGGAGGCACACTTGCATCTCCTGGGGCACCAGTAGCACTCCTATGCCAACATTTAGGTGCAACTGTGCCTAGTTATAGGAATTGTGCCCCCACACCAATGCAATGCCTGTTCTTCAATGCAGTACTCCCATGCTAATGTTGTGCTTGCATGCCACAAAACTAACTACCAGTTACCCTCACACCATCAGCCGGTGCACTCGCATCACTGATGATAAGTGGCCTTACCTGCTCAATTTTGGCCAATCAACTTGTCATTTTGTCGTAGACATTCTATGGAAGCTCGATTAATGATCAATGGGAGCTCCAACCATTGATGGAGATACAACCTTTGATTTCTACCCTAATTAGCGGTTATCGAGGTCGCTTGGTGGTAGCCAGCCGTTCTGGCCACCAATCTCCTCCTTCCAGCCGCCTATAA
Organism: Phalaenopsis equestris; assembly: GCF_001263595.1. NCBI lineage: Eukaryota > Viridiplantae > Streptophyta > Magnoliopsida > Asparagales > Orchidaceae > Phalaenopsis > Phalaenopsis equestris. Next base: position 204,570 of record NW_018164579.1, read on the forward strand.
ATAGCTTGTTGCTCTTCACAGTTCAGGTTTGGCTTCTCCTTCCTCCTCCTCCTCCTCCTCCTCCCTCCATCTCTCCGCTGGTCGGTGTCACTTTCCTCCTTCACTAGTTAGCTTCTACCCCTTCATAAGTTTCGTAAGTTTGTTTTACTTTTTTATTTTATTTATTTTATTTATTTTCTTTCCTTTTTATTTTTTTTTGAGAATATTAATTAAATGAAATAATTAGGTTAAGTAAGGTTAGGGTCAGACTTAGGTCAGTACTAACCAACCTAGCCTGAACCCATCCTAACCTAAACCCAACCTAATCCCACCTCAACCTAGCCTGAACTAGTCTAACACGAACCCAATCTAACTCAAACATAACTTTGTCGAAACCTAAGCTAGTCTGATTCCAACCTAGCCTAAACCCAAATTAATCCAAATTCAACCTAATTTGAACCCAACCCAACCCAAACCCAACCTAACTTGAACCCAGCCTAGCCCGAACCCAACCTAACAAAAATCAAACTTAACCAAAAACCTAACATAACCCAAACCCAACCCGAATCCAAACTAACCAGAACCCAACCTAACCCGAATCCAAACTAACCAGAACCCAACCTAACCCAAGCTAGCCCAACCTTAACTGAACCTAGTTGAACCTTAGCTGAACCTAGCACAAGATACATTGAATTTCACCAAAAAAAATGATAGTTAAAAATTTTATTCTAGTTTCAGATACATGATGTTTGTAGAGGTTACATCTTTTCAAAGGTCATGGTCATTCACCCAATAGGGTGTAGATAATATTAAACCAGTTATTATGGTTGTGGGGCAATGAAAATTCATAATTTTTTTCATTGATCATCTCATTAAGTGAGTGAAGGGAAAGCCCATGGCCAATATTACAGAAGTGAATACCAAGCAATTCATTTGTAAGAATGTAATATGCCTCTTTGGCATTCTTTTAAAGATTATTACAGACAATGGAATTCAATTCACTAGATAAGTCTTTACTTCCTGCATTGAGGATCTCCACATGCAGCAACTGCATACATCTGTAGCTCATCCCCACATGAATGGTCAAACTGAGGTCGATCGACCACACAATATGCTCCTGCTAATAAAAGAGGATGAAAGTTAATAATGCATCTACAAAGATTGGCAGTACATGCGTTGGAATAACCTTGTCAATATTAAAGAATTTGAAGCTCATCACACAGAAGTAACCAGAGGTTGTACTTAAAATGGACTCAGTAAAAGACCACACCCTTACTCATGGCGTCCATTTGCACCGAACCTGACAACTTCTAAAGAGTGACTACGTCATGTAGAATATGCCTTCTTTGCAACTCCTTAACCTCATTCTCTGTCAGAAACGAAGAAGCAACACTTTTGATAGAGCCAAAGAGGGTAGGGTAATCTTGTAGAGCCATCTCGGGAAATAAAAAGCGGTCGACGGACGAAATGTGAAGGAAGATCGAAAGCACGGGGAGAGACCATAAGGCATAAAATAGAAAAGAAGTGATGTAAGACAAGCACGTAAAACAGTGTGTCACATAATAACAAGTGTCACATCAAATATGTTTTCAAATTTATTCAAGTGACATTTCAATTCAAATAGCATTATTACATATCTAGAACAAAATTCTTTATGAGTGGATCCTTTAAGGCCTCAGTCAGTACATAACTCTTCTATGGTAATCTTTGGAGGACTATTTGTCTACCTAACTTATTACGATCCAATAAATCAGCCTTACTAAGAAACTTGCCCAATTCAATCGATTCGCGAAGCACTCCATGCTTGCACAACACCTTTGTCAGCACACGCTGCAAGGAGGCAACGTCTACCCGCAGGGCTACTACCTGTGAGTTCATGGAAGCCAGGGGTACTGACGATTCCCACACTGGGTTCACTATCGGACCTCTAACCGTCCATTTGCACCAATTCGTCTACATTGAAAATATGAAAAAAAAAAAAAACTTTGAGAACTATTAGTAGACCAAAGAAGGTCTTACATACCCATAAATCTGTCAATGGAAGAAAGGGTCCTAAAGAGCTTCTCTCCCCCTTAAGTCAAGGTGCCTCCACCTTCCTGCATTAGTGGTTGAGGAAGGACAATGATCTCTGCCTCATCATGTTCCCTTTAAATTGCCTCGGCACCTTCAACATACAAAGTTTGTTGGCCCCTGGTGCTTACATCCATGCTAGGCTCAAGGACCATGACCTTCTTACGAAGAACATTTGACATATGCTCCTCAGGATCTCTAAACGAATCAACCTAATCCACCGACATAGGTTTGAATCCTAACCTTCTTTCCCTCTTACTCCATTCTTTTTTTTTGCTAAAATTTTGGGGTCCATGATGATTTGAATCGAACTATCAGCCATGGCGCAACTCAGTTTTCTAGGAGAAAATTATGACAAAAGACGGCATGCCAAGCGCACGACTCTATTTATAGAGTACTATGAGCACAAAATCTAAATGAGAAGTTAGTCGTTGAAATATTTTTTTTGATTTTAATGTCACTGGTTATTAATAATTTCTGTCTTTTTCATACCTGCACTGTCAATGGAAAAAAAACTCCGAGAACCAATATATATGCACCAAAACTTTTGGCGTGAATCTCTAGGCAATCGAGGGGCTCTGGATAATGGTCGGACAATTGAGGCATCTGGCTACAAGAACATGATCCAAATCGACCATTCAACGATGGACAACTCAGTTGGAGCCATCTAACACATTATTGTGAGAGACTCTACTGGCAGACCATGCCTACAGTCCCAGACAGCCTAAAATTTTCACAAAGGTGTCGGACCGCAACATATCCATCGACCAACCTCTTACATTGGCAGGCACAATCACCACTCTACCGACGCCTCGATCAACCGAATTCATGCACGTCGAACAACTGATTACCGCCACATCTGAATTTAAAATTTAATATAAATTTGGCGACAAAACCTCATGATTAACTTGCATTAAGAATGGTTTTCATAACCGTTATCTTCTTTATGTGATTGTACAAATACGTCTCTATAAATAAGAAATAAAAGAACGAATAAAGAGTCCCTTTACCGTTTCTCTGCTGGACTTTCTCAATTACTTTACTCTTTCTCATCCTCCTTCTCGTGACTCTAACTCTCAATGTGTGTTTTCACAAAAGACAATTCATGATTCAATAATTTGATTGTTCACCTCGTTATTTTAATGATGAAGTCCATAACTATATGTTTTTTAAACCGTAAATCTTTAAACCTTTTCTTGTAATGCTCGTCACAAGTGACTGAAGTGACCACAAAAAGCTTTAGGCTTGTTGCTGGTTTTGGTAACCATCTTCGCTAAAATCTCGCCTTCGTTTAGTCTCTTTGTAGATGGCGCGTAATAGGGCCCAGCAAATTGCCGGCTAGAAAGTCTTGCATGGTGAAGTAAAGGGGATACATTTAATATGGAACATAGGCAGTGACATCGTAAATATATCATGAGCAATGCTTCAAAAAAAAAATTATTTGGAAACGCATTACAAGGCGGTCTTTGATAGTATATTATTTAAAGGATTTAATTATGAATTAAGTTTAAATCCAATCAAACACCAAAAATTATATATATATATCTTATAAATTCTATTACGAGTAGGATTTATTCTGCTTGACATCGATATGATAAATCTGAATTTATCAGATTTAATAAAATCTATTTAACGTAAAATTAAGTTGCAGTCAAACGCTCATCTCAATGAGATTAAAATAGTTTTAATTTTCTTTTATGAAAACAAAATAAAAATATCACGATTCAAGTTTAATTGAAATTAATTTTCTTAATTTTTTTAAATGAGCAAGTAATTAATTAAAATTTATACAACACCAATCTCAAAATAAAATCATTCAACTTTAAAACTATCATAGATAAATTTAAATCAAAATATTCTGATATTACATATTTTCCAAGGCTATTTTTCATTCATATAAAATATCAGTTTCACTTTTCCAGACAAAATTTATTGAAAGGCGAAATCAAACAAAACACTTCATTCGAGATTACAGATCTTCTACAAAATTTAAACTCTTACGTCCTCTCTCTTTTAAGGTAAAAAAAGAAAACTCGGAATATTTGATTGGTACTAAATTAAGACCAATCAATCAATGCAACGTTTAGATCATGTCAAAATTATTAAAATTATGTAAAAATGATCAAACGTATGCGGACCATAAAACCTTCATCTTATAGTTTGTGAAAATTTTGTTTCTCGCTCAGCATATTAACAGCTTATTTCGGGTTATTTGAGTTATACTTTGGGTATAAAATATGTATAAATTTTGAAGTTTTTGCATTTTATTTGATAAATTATAAATCCAATTTGAAATTTTGGTAGACTTAAATCTCACCATAGGCCCTTGTTCTTTTCAGACATCACTATTTCAAGCCATTGCTACCACCAAAGATGACGACCATCACCACCAACGCCTGCCACTGTTTTCATTCAACGTCAGCTGCCACCATCTCCACTGATTAGCACAACTGATTTTTATATTGAATTGATTTAATTAAAACCAAATATTAAAATATAATCTCCATTCCTTATTTTATCGTCAAACAGAAATCAAGTTATTTTTTAAATTTATTTTTAATTTTAAAATTTCAAATAAAAAGTTTTTGCAAATATTCTTCCTGCCATGTTAATTGGAAATTGCAAAATGCATATTTCTAACTTCATTATAAGTATGGTATGAAAAAAATGTGTGCTATATACCTTTCAAATCGAAAATATGAGGGATGGAATTTTTTGTATAATAATTCATATGCTCGTATTTTTGTATGCATACAGCACGTGAAATTAACCAATACGACTTATACCATACATTACCTTTGTAAATTAAACATTTTAGGTCTGGTGAGGTTTGATTTATTTACAAAGTATTATTACTCGAAACTAGAGGTGCTTAATTATTGCTTTCATATTTTAACCCAGTACCTGGTTTAATCGTAAAGATACACTTAAATCATTTCGCCAAGGCTAATGATTTCCTTAATACTCTTTATTGCCAAGATTATAATATCTATATATGTATATAAATTTTTTGTTTTCTTTTTGTTTTTTGTTTTTTTTTTCTTTTATATTGATGCCGAGATGAACGGCCCAGCGGGGCAATTACATACATTCCTCCCAATTTTTATGAATTTTGATTTTTACATTTATACCATCTAAATATTTCATATCACAAAAAATATCACTATTTTAACTTTAAAACATGAAATATTCTTTTTTATAGATAGGTAAAATGGCAAATATGTAAAAATGAAATGTCCATTTTGAAAAGTTACTACATCCTAACAGTAAATATTCATTAATTTATGTACTCCATTTGCAAGGACGCATACATAGGATCCAAAGCCACACCACAAACAACATCTCAATAATGAAACAAATCTTCAGGAAAACGTTTTTCTAAAGAATCAACATATTGTGATCGCTAGATCATTTATGCAGCATCTCCATCATATTATTACCCAAGAAATTCCATGGTGTACAGGCCATGAAGGCGGTCTGGAGCCAGAGTCATTACAAGCAAACAAACATGACATACAGAAATATATTCCACACAATGACACAAGTAGCCTATATATTAATTGGCCTTCACACACCAACACATTAATATCCCTCATCTAAAGGGGGTACTGCTAAAGTCTAGTTGTCATCAACATAGCAAATTTATTAGTGAGAGGAGGAATATATATTTTAGAGAAAGAGGTCACAAGTCTGCATTTATCCATGCAAATTACTGCTTCCTGTGGAAGGAGGGGAGTGATGAAATTATGATGGCTTCTTTTGTATGCAGGAGGAATTATGAGGGTTTTTGTTTCTTTGTGAGGATGTTTTCCTCGCTGTCCGTCTTTGCCTATTTTGGTGGGCTCAAGTTTCGAGCGCTTTGATTGGTCAGTCCTCTACCTTTCTCCCTTGCAAGGAGAACGTTTTATTGAATGAAAATAATAATAACAAGAGAGGAGCTCAGTACTAGCTTACATCTCCAATAACTCCAAGTCCACCTTCCTCCCCACCCGCATCCTTCCTCAGCCCATCAATTCCCATCCATGACCGAATCCGAAAGAAAGCTGCGAACTTGAACTAGGCCTTGGAAAGCTGCCTCTTTATATATCCTCTCAGGTAGACTCCAAAACAATCTTCTAAACACACTGGGAGAAAGAGATTGATGGAAACACCTTTTCCATCTTTCCTACCAAGTCATGGCTGTCTCCCTTCTCCTTTTTCTATCTTCTTCTAATTCCTCTTCTCCTCTTAAATACTCTTATCACGCATCTTAAACCCCTCACTTGATCTGACCCAAGTCACCATAAATCAGCAACATTAACCATCAAATTAAGAATCAACACCCATCAATCCATGCTCGTCTCTCCCTCGCCGGTTCCACCGGCCGCAACCTCCTTACCTGCCCCTCCCAATGCCAGCTCCGCTACCAAGCGAAAGCGCCGCCCCGCAGGCACTCCTGGTAAGTAAGTTTAAATTAATAAAAACGAAGAATCACCAGCTTATATTAAAAGATACAAGCTGAGTCATTGAGCGGTGCTGCAGACCCGGAGGCGGAGGTGGTCTCGCTCTCTCCGCGAACACTCCTGGAATCAGACCGGTACGTGTGCGAGATCTGCAACCAAGGATTTCAGCGAGACCAGAACCTTCAGATGCACAGGCGCCGTCACAAGGTTCCGTGGAAGCTGCTTAAGCGCGAGAGCGGCTCGGAGACCCGCAAGCGGGTCTTCGTGTGCCCCGAGCCTTCCTGCCTCCACCATGACCCCTCCCACGCCTTGGGTGATCTCGTCGGCATCAAGAAGCATTTCCGCCGCAAGCACTCCGCGCACAAGCAGTGGGCCTGCGCTCGCTGCACCAAGGCCTACGCCGTCCATTCCGATTACAAAGCCCATCTCAAGACTTGCGGCACCCGCGGTCACTCCTGCGACTGCGGTCGCGTCTTCTCCCGGTATATAAAAAAATTGTGTCAATATTTTTTTAGATATATATATATTATTTTTCTTTGATATTAACATAAATTTAATAATATTTTTCTGCGCTTGGAATCTCGATCTATTGATCGATCCCATCGTTCTATATGTATATATATGGTATAAACGATTTCGTTTTGAGATCCTAAATCGTAACCTTTTATGCTAATTTAATTTGGTTGTCAAGGGTGGAGAGCTTCATTGAGCACCAGGATACGTGTAATGCCGGCCGGGCTCGGCAGCCATGTCTGTCGCTTTCTGCGTCTAGCCAGAGCCCATCAAGTGATCAGACAGTTTTTATACCTCCATCCGCCGTGCTTCCCACCTCATCGCCGTCTTCTGCGGCGATGTGGCCGGTTTTTAGATGTCCGAACACAGCCAGGACCGCCTCCTTCTTCCTTCAACCCGACCACTACTCACCATCTTCGTCTTCTCACGCCCTTCGTCGGCCACCCAACATCGAGCTCCAGCTCCTTCCTGCAGAACCAGGGATCCCCGCCTCCACCCCATCTCCCTCCTCCGATGACACCCGCGCAGCGAAATTGGAGCTCACCATTGGCTCCTCAAGGGTAAAGGATGAGAGGGAAATGGCAGAAGAGGCGCGGCAAGAGGCTAAGCGGCAGATGGAGCTCGCCAATCAGGAGTTTGCGAATGCGAAGCGGATCAGGCAACAGGCGCAGCTAGAGCTTAACAAGGCGTTGGCACTAAGAGACCGCGCCGCCAAGAAAATACATTCCATCTTACTGGAAATCACCTGCCTCTCTTGCAAGCAGCAATTTCACTCCAAGGCGACGGCGGCGCAGATGCTTTTAAGTGATGACTACTCATTAGCGGCGAGTTACATTTCCTCGGTTATGATTGAAAGAGAGGGAGACGAAGAAAACCTTGATCATGAACATTAGCTCAGAGGTCCAGTTAAATCGCATTGCTGCAAATTAATGCTTCTCAATATTATTAGTAATGCGAGCATATCTAGCTATATATATATTTATATTGTGTGGGGTTTCCAATTTTATTTATTTCTTCTTAATGTTCAGAGAAGTGATGATATTTTTCAGCAATATATATTGTATGATCTTGCTCAAGATAGCAGTTTAAGCATGATTGCTTAAAAAACAAATGGACAGTTTTTTTGTCTATTTATTAATTTATATTAATTCTATCTCATTTAAACTATTATGTCTTTCCCTGTCGTATTTCCTCTCTCTTACTTTTGTTATAATGCTTGCAAATGAGTCCCTCTGACGAGCTTGTACTATATATCTATTTCAAAAAGCTTGGTTTTCAGTGCCGATTGCTTTCTTTCTGTCTCTTTTAAATCACTCGAGAAGTGATTAATGAAGATATTTGAGTTATGACCGGTGGCCTGTGAAGAAAGTAGTCGACGGGAAGGAAAAACTCCAAAAAGGATATGCTTTTTGACCTGATAGGATTACGATTTTGTGGTATTTGCATCTTCTTACTTTGTGGCGTCTCTCCCAATGTCTCATTTGATTTTTCTTACATAATCATTATCCTTCAGCTTACGCTACAGGCTCTCTAAATCTGTCAAATGCAACCGTCTTCTCTTCACTGCAGCCCTTTAATCTGTATCTCTTCAAACTACCCCAAAACTATGTACTCCTTACTAAATAATGAACACACATTTTAGATTCCTATCAATCCTTCTCTTAGATAAAAGCTAACCTTTCACCATTTTCCTTGTTTCTACGTGAGCAGGAGGGCCTTTATCAATTCAAATTCCATAGTCTCTAAACTGTCACAAGAGTTTTATTCAAAGCAGCAATAAAAGAATCTTCTTCTTAACTGATAGGATGGTGAATTGGTTTAAAAATTGTGGATTTGATTTGGATGGTAAGTGACTTTATTGTGGTGCAATTTTAGAATTAGTAGGGACAAATAGGAACTCAAAGATGATCTAAAATTTAGTACTTATGATGGAAGGGTTTTCCTTTTTTTTATTTAGGTTCTCTTGTAAAAAAAATTCATTTTCGCTAAGATGGCCGGTTAGTTTGTATTTTTTGTTTTCCAATCATTGCACTTTATTATAGTTGGCTAAAGGCAATTTAAGCTGACCCAATTAAGCTATTAAGGCTTAATTATCCTAAATGGACCCATATTATCTTTGTCCTGATGATCATGTGTTTACTAAACTCTATTTAAGCTAACATGACTAAATTACCTAATGTTGCTAAAACTTGTTGGATTTGCCTAAAGCCCAAGTTTACCCAAACCAAGCCCATTTCAATAATCCTTGCCTTTTTACCCATTTGGTTGCCAAGGCCATGGCTCCACCCCACTATCATAAGCCTTAACTAATTCACCCTTACCAATCTAGACAAATTGGCACCACTTTTGGGACCAACTAGTGCTTAAAAAAAAGATGGCCCGAAATAGTCATGAAGATTTCTTTGGGCGACCCATATTATGCCCTATATTCTACCCAAACTCTCTTTGAACTCCTTAGATACTCTTAGATATTATCCTTAGCCATTATAACCAATCTAAGAAATATAATGAAAAAAAGTTCTTCAAACTTTTTGTATGAACTCATAAGGCCCTCACACAATCATACACACTTACTTTTGACTCCCATTAAGGCTCAGGTGTCTCACCCCTAACATCCTTAATGTGTATCTATTATTGAATTTAATAATCTTTGATAAACAAAAAAGTGATAGTCATCATAATGATCAAAAGAGAATAAGTTTTCAAGCTTCATAACTCATGTTTATTCCTTTGACATGGAGGTTTTACTAGTAGGGGATGACTCAAGCACAATATTAATTTAGCTAGGTAATTCCTTCGAACACAAGTTTTGTTCAGTTTATTTTGTTATTCATTGATGCATAAACTATAGTCTGCCCTCTTCAAGTATGTTCATTTTCATCTTGGTCTTACCAACAATGGATCCTTAATATTAAAAATTTACCATAGATTCATAAAGAACAAGGGTTACAATATTGGATAAATACCTCAACCTAAGGGCTACAAATAAGAGATGAAAAATTTTACCATCAATTCTCACATGATTAGATCCACTGTCATAATTTTGTTGATGATTAAATCATGTCTTGAAAGTAAGCTTAGTTGTAATTATTTTGTGATGCGCTGCTTGGAGTGGATAATTAATATATTTTCATATTGATGGCAAGTGTAAACTATATATTAATTATTTAATTCTTAGGAATTAAAACTTTAGAAGTCCTTAGAAATTTCATTTTCTTCTTAATTGAGTGAAATAATCATTTGAGAAGAAGGAATATTTGAGTATTTGTTATAAAATTTGTAACATATACTAAGTATTATAAGGAAAGAAATCGTATTTTCTAAAATTTACATAATTTATGAGTTTTCATTAGACCATGTAAAATTCATAACTCACTCGTTATTTGTCTAAACAATCTAAATTATTTTTACATTTATTTAGAGAACTTTAAAACTCTATTGATAATTCAAAAGGTTTTTAATTATCTTTCACGTTATGTTTTCTCCAAATTTTGATAAATATTTAAATTTAAAAAATAAATAGGTATTTTAAATTTTGTTCTAAGTGTCTACAATAGATTAAGAACACCTAGACATTATTCTTCTTGTTATGTTAAGCGGTTAACCTACCCAAGTAACTTTCAACATTATTAATAATTTTTAATATTTTTAATTAGTTAAGAGTGCTAAATATTTATAATACTCATCAAAGCATTGATCAAGTGATCATAAGCTACTTTAAGGCTAATCCATTCATGGATGAAGATCATAAGTCCTTAGCATATTGTGACACTTTTTAACATATTTTTGTATTTATTAAAATTTACTTAAAATAAAATAATTTTAAAAATACTTAAATAATTTATATAAGGATTTATATTCATAAAAAAAATGTTCATGAAACCATAAGGGTATTTGATATAACATCCCACTCTATGATTGAACCCTCATATCATTAGTCTCTAGGACTGCATTAGCAAATTTAATTTATGTGAACTATGCTCACACTTGTAGTGTTTTAACCACTTTATTCTTTATAAACATATTATCATATTCTTAAAAATGGGTTATCCCCGTCAATTAAAATCTTCATCTTGATCCAAACAAAATTAAAGAGGATATGATCTACTTTAGGATATTTTGAATGCAAAAATTATACCATTGTACAGAATTAAGGGAAAACCTTTAGAGAGAGGATGAGATATAAGGGAAGAAAATAAACTTTGGAAGATAATAGTATGAATGAAAAAAAACTACATTATGATTAATTATGGTACAATTACATGTTTAAGTAGAGTGATAATTTCTTTCAAGAACTTTTAGTTAAATAATTATCCACATAATTGAAGACGTTGCTTAAAAATATCTTATGAAGAAACATAAAATTCCCCTCATAAGAAAATAAAATCAGATGCAGCTTCTTTTAATTTAATTAAATAACAATCTTTTTTATTTATATCTTTTATTGGGTTACTTGGATATTAAAATGGCACACATGCTTTGATGTTTGAAATAGATGGATATTTATCTTGCCAAAAGTGTTTGAAAATAATTAGATGTTACTCACAATATGAAAATAAGCGATGTTTGAACAATTTAGTCTTTTCTAAACTATCTTAGTGAGATGACAAGGCTTGTTAAAAGAGAGTTTTTTGTTATATGAATCGGGACTTCTAAGATAAATAAATTTTTTTCTTGAGATGCATAAGTATTTTTAAAGGAAATATATAGATTTAATAAGTGAAATAAAATGAATCATAATAAGTTATTTCAAACTTAAGAGGCTTGACTTATACATCTATAAAGCCATATTATCTGAGTGGGTTCAAGGAAGTACGTCAAAATGTTAAAAATTTTAGTTAAACATTACTTCATTAATAATAGATTTTAGATGAGCATAATGAAAAAAAATATTTAATACATTTGTGAACATTAGTTTCAATGTAATAGAAGAATAATTTTTTATCTTATGTATGACGACAGAAGTAGCATGCTAGACAGAAAGAGTGCTAAATAAAATTTATGAGTAAATTTATTAATAAAATATTGGAGCTACCATGACTTAAATCAAAGTAAAATATGAGGGAAAGTTATTACGAAAATTATCAAACAATAACAAGTTATTTTAAATAGATATATTCCAGACAATTATTGTTTATTTATTTATTTATTTATTATATAGAAATAGAGCAAGTAAAAACTCTTGAAATGTCTCTATGTAAGTTTAGAAAGAAGACCAATACAAGGATGAGTATGGAATGCAAGAAGAATTCTTATATCTTATTTTCTTTTTTAGGTGCTCTTATTTTTTCTTCTCTTTTTTTCTCTTTTCTACGTTTCTCTTTCTAGATCCATTTTATATCATAGAGAATATACTATGTATTAAATTAAAGGAATGGCTCCAATATAACTCATTTCTTGATTAGGTATGAATGTGTCTAGCATTATTATGACCTTTTATGTGGTACACTATATGAAGATTATTGTGATAGGATCTTGACATATGTCTATATGCATTTCAATTCAAATACATTCATGTAAATGAATATTTATAATTTTTTAGTGTTGGATGGAAGCACATTTATTTCAATCATATGGAAGGGATTTTGTGTTAATAAATTAGATTAAGTCAAAAGGTGGATATGAGAAGAGTTGTTTTGAGATAAACCAAGCTCAAGAATTAAGGTGAAATGCTAACCTAAAAACATGTGGACATATCATAAAAATCAATATTTTTTTGTTATATATTTTTTCAAATTCTCTAATCTATTTTTATGTAAGAAAAAATTGAAAATGAATAACTCATCATAAGATCATTGTCTTTTTCATAACTAACTAGAATATTGCCTAACAAGATGCACTTATATAATTAATTATCTTTAATTTCGGAAGAGAATTTCGATGATCCCAAAAAAAAGCATTCAATTTATTCATCATGCATTGTTTGGTTAGTCATGTCATCTTTTTTTCTCTTATTGTTTGGACTTAGTATGACTAGCTTGATGATCTATTTAGGGCTCAATACAACATTTTATTTTGTATCATAAGAGTGGGTTAATGAACCCACATATAGTATTTGTCATCTATATATATTGAGTTTTCTTACTACTCATATGCTCTTTAATTTATTTAAACCTAGACATGGACGACATTAGTGATGGGTATTTAATTTTTTATTCATTAATCCCCTTAGAAAAGTTAATTTTTTTTAGTTTTTGCATGAGTATGGGCTACAAAAGCTTTCAATACCATGTTAGAAAAGGCCTTTTAATTACCTTATTTTTCTTAATGTTAAGGATGAAATAATGAGAATGAAAGGAAAATAAGGTATTTAATCTTCTCTCATATAATAAAAAAAAAATAAATCCTAAATATAGAGATGAAATCAATTTCATATATATATATATATATATATATATATGAGAGAAAACTCTACTTGGCTCCCTTCCTATGGTGAAAATTTTATAATGTCTTCAATATAGGTGGTGTGACCAAAACATATACACTAGAATTTTCGCAAGGCACTCATATGGTTTCAATGTTCTAGTCTTTTAATGAAAACTCCTTATCTATAATTTATTTCATGCTGGTGTTTTTAGGCTCCAAAAATTTGATTCCCTAGCCTTTCTAAAAAAAATGAAAATGAGGATGGTAGAATTTGCCATGTGGTTCGGGGTCAAATTTCTAGAAGGCAGATGGAATAGTGGATAAGACAAAACCCTTAAACAAGGAGCATCACCAAAAATAATACTCGTAAGTACTAACAACAAACTATCTTTCACCATTAAAGGTGATGACTAATTATATAGCCCCAGAAAAGAGAAACTCCTTTAGCAAACTAGTAGTTAACTCACTAGCTTAGGTTTCAATAGGTAATGTTTGGCTAAGATGGTTGTTCTTAATAAAGTTACCTCTTTGACTCTTTTCAGTTTTCTCTACTTTATGTCAATATTTTGGATTTTTATGTAATATTTCTTATCAAACAAATGGATGACATTATTTGGTGGGTGCATAGTTGCCTCATTTAGCAACTGAATAAGTTACCTTACCACTGGGTGGGGAGACTTCCTCTTGCCTATTTAATTAGTATAATTAAGTGATAGAAGATTATTTTATCTGGTTTGGAGTCAACAAAAACTTAAGGGGCCATTTGGGATCAATTTTTATTTTTGTTTATTTTATTTATCATATTACATAAAATAAAATGTCTTTAGTATGGTATAATGTGGTTTGTTTTTTAAAATATATATTTATGAATATAAACTTTTTGTGTGTTTTGAGTATTTTTAAAAATAAGTTATTTTATTTAAAAATAAAATAAAAGCATATAAAAATGCACTAAATAAATATATTTTGAAAATAAAAGCAAAAGAAAGAAGATAAATGAATATAAAAAAACTCAAACAAGCCTTAAATTTTTCTTTGGTTAAATGGATCAAATCATATTATATTGTGCCTAACATGTTATTAAGTGGATATGCACAAATAAATATTATTTCTAATTAGAGTTGATATTCCTTATAGTCTTGGGTGTGTCCATAGACAATTGGCATGATGTTTTCAATATGATATAATAAAAGGGTTTGATTATGTTTAAATAAAGTACATGACACTAAGCCACTAAAAGATATAATAATTTCATTATGTTATCACATTATGGTGTATATTATGAGTGAGATGATTTAAAAGCTTTCTCAGGTTAGTCATTTTTATATTTTTGTGTTTGCATTATGGGGACTACACATAGAAGTTTTAAAAATTCTTACTTGTGATTGCATACGACATTAAATAATATTATATCACTTATTATGATGAAATTTCTACCATATAATTGATCCAATCCTTAAGTAATTATTTCACTACTCTGTGATGTTGCAAATTGAAAGTTTTTTTTCTGTACAAAAGGGACAAGATTTATTTTAATTATGAGATATGATATCCTTAAAGAAGCAAGCCACTTTAATTATGTCTTAGGAAATAGTATTTCATAAAAAAATATAAAAAACAGTTAATCATTTATGCATACTACGATGGTAGATATAAAGGCTGTTGTTCTGAGTTTGAAAAGAAAATTACTCAAATTTGAAATAGTTATTATTGAATTTTAATGGATGAAAATTACGGAGCACCATATATTGAGAGGTTTAATTGTTACTCTAGTCTATCCTTTGGTTATACTTTATAATTTTGAAATTGAAATGATGATTTTATTTGTGTTGATTATTTTTTAGAAGTTAGGACTTATATTTAGCAGAATGAGCCACCAAAATCCTAAGATAAATTAATCTCACGGGAAGGCAAATAGGGTAAACTCGGAACTTAAATTAATGTGAGTTTTATCAATAAAGTAAGGACTCGAGCCTAACTAAAAAAGTTAAGACTCAGGTGTCGCATTCTTATCAAGGGATGAGACCCAACTTGAGTTGGCTAGACTTACAACCCTTCTAGAAAAGGTTACTAGCTAACACCTCCTGCACTTTTAAATCATGATGTTCACATGCACATTAAAAGTGGCAGGTTGTTATTTAGAAGATTACATTGTGACTTATAACTCAACTTTAAGTTCAAGTGGCCTGGGTAGATGTGTGTTCTCCACTCACTTAAATATTATCATTTTAAAATTTAAAATCTAATTATTAATACAAGAAAATGTCGAGTCGACTGAGCAAACAATAATGATGATATACTTGATCAATTAGAAGCAATCGATCAAGGAATATTTCTTTAATTTTATTTTTTATAAGTGAGACTCTAACTTTATAGTGCAAGCTACTGTGAAAGGATTATGTTGTTCTTATATGATGCATGCTAGAAAAATTATAAGGCTAAGTCAGGTATGAAAGGCAGATTCATCTCATAAGGGCGATGATTCTCAAAAGTTGGATCCCCCCTTTTTGTGCAATAGTTGAAAGCCCAAAAAATATGAGAGAAAAATACAATCTAATGTTTTCATGTGTATTTGATTTCTTTAATTATTAGGTTGCTACTTAAATTTTATTTAAGATGCTTAGTTATTATATGCATGTTAATGCAACACTATTGGGTATAAATGTAATTTTTTAAAGTCTTGAGTATATTATTTTATTTTATGGTTAAGAGTTTAACTTTCAAAAAAAAAATGTTAAGTTTAATTTTAGGTAGAAAATCTCACATTCTAAGAGCCTAAAGAAATCCAGACCTAACTAGTCGCACAATCATAGGAAAAACCTAAGAAAAATTAGGTTATTATATTCCAAACACTAGTAGAGAAAACACATAAATTTGTTGACCTCATTTTTGGTTGAGGTCTAGTTTTTCCTCTTTAGTAGCTTAGGGTCTATTCATAGGATTTTCCTGTTGACTATTCCTAGACGACTAGAAAATGGACCCTCACCAATAGAAATTTTAAACCCTTCTTTGCTCAACTTGAAGTTCCACATATTGGTCATAACCTCTAGCACTTAGTAGGTGGGGTCAGTATGGAGGAGCTCAAGGGGAGTCCCCCATAGAATGGTTAGACCTTAGGACTAGCCCTGGGTGGTCTGATTTTGGTGGGGCTAACTTGCATACACTACACTTTTTCACTTACCCTGAACCCTAGGACCCCTTAGATTGGTCTCCTCACTTCTTTTGAAGAGCTCATATGGATGACCATATACCCCTAGTCTTTGGCTAAGAGGGTTAGAACCAACATATTGAGCATTCAAAATGATTCCTCACATGGCTCTTATTGGTTTGGTATTGGTTCATGGCTTGTTGGCTCACTTTGGCCCAAAATCCCCAAAGTACCAAAATACCCCTACAACCCTAATTTTTGCCTAAAATCCTAAATTTACCCAAAATACCCAAATTTATCCAAAAATCATCTCAAACCCCTCACCACTACTTAAATTGACCAAAATTTACCAAATTTCTAAAATACCCCTTAAAATTGCGAAAATTACCAAAATGCCCTTCAAGACCTAAAAATTCACAAAATTCCCAAAAACTGCAAAATAATTCCAAATATTCACAATTTCAATTTTTTACCATCAATTTGACTAGATTTGATCAATTTTACTCAATTTGACCAAAGCCCCAATTTGCCCTTTAAAGACCCAAATGTACCCAAATTAACTTCAATCTTGGCCCAATTGACCCTAATTTTGCCCAATTTCAATTCTAAACTATAATTCAGCATCCCTAATTCTATTATAAATAAAATTCAAGCCCAATTTGATCCAACTGCAAGCTCAATTTTATTCAAATCAAAAAGGCCCAATTTTGACCATATGCCTAAATCCACCAAATTGGCCCGCCAATTCAATTCAAAATCACTTGAAACTTTGTCAAATCCCTCATGACATATTCCTACACCAAACTGAACATTCAATTAGCCAAAATTTTAGCCCAAATTTAATTTCAAATTCAAAATCCCAAGCCCACTACACTTAATTCAAAAGCCCAAGTCCAAAGCCCACATGACAATTCTTTCTCCTCATCATTCATTCAATTTAAATCATTTATAAAGCTTTAAATTTGTGATCAAATTCTTTCAAATCAAGAATTATGCCAAATTCCACCAAAATATTTCAAAATTCCAAAAATCCCTTCTCATGAAAATTAGCCAAGCCACATGCAAGCCATGAAGCCACTCCTAAGCCATAGGTAA
>NW_018164579.1:222215-258345 GCF_001263595.1 Phalaenopsis equestris
TAGAAAAAAGGGCCAAAGCCACTTCTAAGCCTCTTTAAAAAGGTTTTTAACCCTTTTTATGAATCAATTAAACCCATGATTAACCAAAGCCCTTTGGATGGGGACTTCTCCACACCACTTTAGCTGACCCATCTGATCCTCTTCAGCCCAAGACCAACCTTGGTGGTTGAACCCAACCCAAGCCATGTCTTGACCCAATTTAGCCCAAAATTACCCTTTTCCCATACTAGTTAAATCTCATACATTTACACATGGCCAACCCCAATTGACTTCACCAAGACCAAGCCCTGGTCTCCCTGAGTGGGATGGTGACCCCTCCCTGGCTAGCCAGCCACCTTGGTGGCCGAAAAACCCAATTTTAAAAGCACCAACTAGGCCAAAGCTCAAAATTAAACCCATCCAAGCTGTCTCATCCCAATTGGATTTTTGCACCTTGTTGGCATCCACATAAGCAACCTAGGACACCCACTAATTGCCTTCGGTGGCCTCTCTAAACCCATCTATTTAAACCCCCCCCCCACCATGGACAAAGGGGTGCCAAAGGAGGAGAGCTTGAAATTCCTTGGGGAGACTCTACTAAATTGCTTCAAAAGCTTCCTTGAGACCTCTTGAGCTTAACCCAGGCATGCTTAATCCGCATCCTTAATCACTCAAATCCACTGCTCAAGCTCAATTTTGGAGCTCAATTCCTAGGCAGAAATAGAACATCCCTCAAACCTCCACCAAATTCAAATTAATTGCACCCACTCTATCCCCATAGCAAGAGAAGAAGATTTCCCACAGAAGCCCCATCAACAGAGCACCCTAAGGTGGACTTTGATCAACCCCCTAATTTGACCTTGGTAGAAATCATATCTAGTCGATTCACCACGAATTGAGGCTCCATCCCTAGGCTCTTGGGACTCCCATGAAGCTTCCACAAGCATCCAATCGAGGCTTCCACTCTTGGACCAAGGTATTGAAAGTTAACCCTAAACTGAGCTTCATTTCACTCTCCATTCTCATATAATTGATTTAAGGGTCGATCAACCGTATAGATATGTTCTCTAGTCAAGATGAGTAATTTAAAAAAAAGTTGCACTTGATTTGGCTAAGAATTGAGTGAGATATTAGCGTTTGAAAATGGACAATTCTCGGGTTGGCTTCATTGGGGACGATGACCACGCGTCGTCCGATCTTCCGTGTATCGCTTGGATGGTCCTAATCGCGCTGAACGGAGCCGCAGTTTGAAAAGAGCGGGATGACACGGATGGCAGCACCCAGTTCTGCGGTGACATGTGTCTATTCGACGCGTACGAGGATGACACGGATAAATGGGAAATTAGGAGATTTTTTCTATTTATTTAATTCCCATAACTTCAAATATCCATAACTTTGAGTAGAAAAATCATAAAAATAAAATAAAAATATTTTGTTGCTTAGCGAAGAGAGGAAAACAATGTGAAAATACTTTCAAATTTATTTGATGCATATATTATTTTTAATTAATTAAATGGTGTTTTCCTTATTTTAATTCTCCATTTGCATAGATATTTCACCATGACTTGATCTTTGGGAATTTTATTCCACATATTATTAGGATTCTTTTCATGATTTTTCCAAGGTTAGGGGAGATCTCTAGGCATAGATAACTATTTTTCAAGACTATTTTTCAAGTTAATGGTCAAGTTAATGGTCCCTATTTTGGTTTAAAAATTATAATAATTAAAATACTCATAAATAAATACAAAACCTATTTTGGTAGGTTCATTGTGGTCAGAGGACCCTAGAAAAAATATAAACTTGATTTAATTCATTAAAAATAATCCTATTAATGATTTAATTCATTAAAAATAATCCTAATTATCACCAACCCTAAAAAATGAAATAAAATTAATTTGGAGTAAATATAAATTTAAATGGCGTAAAAATCATTCTCCACTGTAACATAATATCAAGTGAGCTCCCCATAAAAATTTCAAGTCAATTGAAGTTAATTTGGTCACTTAAAGAGATTAATTAAGTGAAATGGCATTTTTGACATTAAAATAATTATAATAATTAAAATACAATTCAAAAAATTACAAAGTTGGTTTTTGGAGCTCCTTATAATCAGAGGAACCTATGAAAAATGAAATTTAAATAAAAATAAACACTTCATTTTTTGAGCTAATTTTAAGCTTTTAAATAATTAAAAATTAATTAAAAAATCATAAAAATTGCAAAGTTATAAAAACACACTAAAATGTCACATTTAGCTTCCTCATCACTTGGAACTAATTAAAATAATTTTCCCAATTTTCTAAGTCAAGATATTAATTTTAAAAGGCTTAAAAATGGATTTTTCCTAATTTTTTCACTAAAATTATTATAATAATTAAAATATAAGTCAAAAAAATCTGAAATTTGTTTATTTGGGTTTTTTGGACTCAGAGGGATTTAATAAAAATATAAAAATTAATTTTCCATCTAAATATTATTTTATATTTAATTAATACTCAAAACAAGCAAATAATTTTAATAATTAAATTAAATCTTTAAAAATCATGAAAATTTGTCCAAGTGGTCCTCTGACCTAGATTAACTTACAATAACTTTATTAAGGACAGAAGTCTTACTTTGGTAGAGTTATTAAATTTTCATTGAAAATCTCTATTTTTGCATTAAAAATAATTATAAAAATTAAATAAACTTGGGAAAATCACATTTTCTCCTCTGATGTTTTAATTAACCCATGATTGAGGTAACATAAAATTTTTAAGTCATTTGAGTCTAATTTAATAAATTATAGGGTATGGAGTTCTTCAGGGCAAAACTATAATTTTGGAATTTAAAGCTTAATTAATATTTTAAGTCTAACTAAGAGGGTAAATGGGTAATAGGTGATCTTAAAATAGTATGTATTTATGATTGAAACATAAAAGGGATAAGTGGCAGACACCAACCTCACTTTGAATTTCATAAAAGATAAATATATAATTTTTCAAATTAATGAAATTTGGAAGAATAATTAAATAGGAAGATAAGGTGAGGGGTTTGATTTTAGAAGATCATGACTCACTGATTTTAACCCCCAACTAATTGTTTTGAGATGATTTACAATTCATGATAAGGATTAAGAATATAAATATTAAAAAATCTTTTTTTGCAAATCTACCCATTAAACCTTAAGGGATTAGTAGTGAACTAGGCTTAATCAAAATTTTGTATAATGAGGTTTTAGAAAATAACTTATAATTAATTTAAAATCTTTCAAAACACTAGAAGCCCATTTTGAAAATAAATTTTTTTAGATTCCTTAATTAAGTCAAGTTGCCCCCAAAAGGTCTTTACCTATATAATCCTTAAGTGAGATATCAAGTGATGGTTACCTCACTTAAGAGATAATCAAAACATCATAATTCACTGAGCATAAGAGTATTAATTGGATGAACTATATAACAAACACAATAATTCTAGGGACTATGAAATGTCTAGGGTATTACCCGAGACTTCTTCATAATCCTTTAGAAATCTTGTAGGACATCTAGACTTATTATGATTTGCTTAATGAAATCATCCTCAAAATTTAAACCCACTAAGTTATGACATAGGATCTGGTAGACACACCTCAAACTTGTATTTTCTTACTTCCTTTATAAGCATGCTTTAATCCCTACAAAATTATATATATAGGGTTTAGGGTTTAGGGTTTATAAGCATGCTTTAATGCCATATATTTCTTAGTTTATTTGATTTAGCCTCACCCTTAGGTCTTGTGTTTATCTTTCGGAATAGATACAAGGTTTGAGGAATAGTGCTCTTTCATTTAAACTATAAAAAATATGGGATTAGTTTGATTTCATATTTTTCTAAACTTAAATATATATGTAAATTAAAACGTGATTTTGAAGCGGGTGACGGGATTTAGATTCTGGTGACCGACAACTTCCAATGGGCAACTCCTTAAACAAAAATAGTGTCGATAAAGTACATAAATAAATCATATAAATAATAATAATAAATACTCATGTGGTAGAGTACCATCATGCATCCTAAATGAAAGAGAAAAGGTGTGGCAGTTGAGCATATGTCTGGCACACAACATGATTTAGACCAAAGATAGATTAATTGGTTGACTAGGCTTTCTGAAGGTCTTTAGTTTGTATTATGGTAAATTGAGGTTAATCCTTACTCCATCATTTTATGTTAAGGTTAATCTCAATTTTTGATGTTCTCCTTGAGTTGAGGTTCATCCCCATCTTTAATATTCCTCCTTGTGTTGAGGTTCATCCCATTTATGTCATCAAATTTAAGTTTATCCTCACTCCATCATCGAATAGGTCCCACTTCAGATAATCCATACATCCAAACCACACATCATAACTCTATACTCAACAAAAGAAAAGGAAAATCCCACGCTTACTATGATACCCGCACAAAAATATTAGTATTTACACAAAACACAAGAAACATCACACGAAAGTTACTTGAAAATGTTGTTACTTTGCAACATCAAAACTTCTATCCTATTTGGTTGTGCTCATGTATGGGGGCATGGGCTAGCAAACACCTACAAAAAAATATGATTATTTTTATTTAAATTGTGCTCCTTTTATTAGGTATTTGCACAACCACATGTAGAGCTTTGTGTTTGTTCAATACACATCACCCTAACATCCAGTCTACATAAATACAACAGGCCTACCTGTCCATCCAAAATGCCAAAACCATATTAATGTCATTCTACTCATACATGCAAGTGCACTGATAAAGAATGTACAATCAAATCATCACTGACCTAACAAAATGATACCTAAAATATTATAAAGCATCATCAATCATGCAAGTATATGTGATGATTATATGGTGTAAGAGTTCATGTATTGATCTCATGAGAAACATGCTTAAGTTTAATTCAAGTCAAAGTTCCAACTTACTAATCTTCTAAAAATAGCTTGAAAGGTTGAAGTTTAAGTGAATTTCAAAGTTACTAACTTCGGAAGTTTACAAAAAGAGAAATCTATACAAAAATTATGGAGATTTCTATCATGTAAAATGTTCTCTTTTGAATTGGACCTTAGAAATCTAGGTTAACTAAGTGACAATACTATAGGTGATACTTAGCTCTCCCAATGATCTTAAGAAGGATGGAAAATTACATTTTTTTTCTCTAAATCTATCAGATTTTCCCATGAATATGAATTTTCCATTCATGATTTCACTAACCTAGAATTAATATTCATATTCTCCTAAATTAGTGTACGTTAACAAAATTGTTCCACTAGCCTCCTTCTGAAGTACTATATTGACAGCTAGATACTCGACGGTATACCTAGTGATAATGAGATGAAATATTATATTTAAAATAAGTTTTGTAAATTATATCACTCAAGATTTACCACATTTAAATATTCATAAGGTATAAATTCAAGTGCACGTATCGTCCAAGTAATATAGGATTTTCTTTAAACCCAGAGTATCGAACCCACAGGGAAAGTCGTTACTTTTAACTGACTTCAGAAAAGTCCTAGCCAATTTCAAAAAGTCATAGCTTGGAAAGTTAGTTGATGAAAAATGTATTAGGGGATCCTACTAAACTGCTTCTACTCTTCTAAGTTCCTAATAAGATAAATACACTAAGTTAAATGAAATTGAAAGTTCAAGCTAATTAGAGATTTTCTGCCCTTGTAATGAAGCTAGTAGCTAGTGTAGATGTAAATCAACTATAATTTCTAAATAAACATGTGATAAATAGGAGCATATATCTTCATTACCCTCTTTTGAATGCATAAAGAAGATAGGTAAACTTAGTTTCAATTTCGTAAACCCTAGATTACATTAGTTAACATTCTATTCTGTTACCTTAGAGTCACAAAATCATGCTCTCAATTTGGCTAACCTAGCTTTAATTCATTAAATATATCAAATTAGTTAGGATTCTAACCTGTCACAATAGAGTCCCCAATTTATTCAAAATTTTCTTTTTAATACTTAAGTTTAAAATAAGTGTATAAAGATTAGAGTTTAAAGCATATATAAATTCGTTTTACCTTTTAAAATTATTTCCTCTTTTTGGAGTTCACTCAAACTCATGTAAAGATACTTCTCTTTCAATACATCCACTTTTTATTTATAAATAGTTACTTTTTAGCACATTTAATTTATATATTTCATAAAAATAATTACTTTTGGACAAACTCTATTTGTATTATTTTTGTAAAAATGGTTACTTTTAGGCACATTTCCATCATATTTTTGTCCCATTTAATTTATATATGTTATAGAAATAATTACTTCTGATGGATTATCACATATGAGCTTTGTAAATCTCTCCCTAAATGTCTAACTCATGAGAATACTCATTCCTAAGCATATAAGCAAAACATGGGCATCTCTATTTACATGAAATTTAAATATCCCAACATGCTAACTTGCATGGAAATTATAAAGTCCAACTTGCTAATTTGTATGGAAATTATAAAACCCAACCTGCTTACTTGCATGGAAATTATAAAACCTAACTTGGATAATCAGAATGTACATAAAACCCAAAGGAATTTTAACATACACATAACGTAACACATGAAGATTTAGCTTGGTCATAAACTAACACATGGAGATTTCCTTTAACATGGAATGTAAGACTAAGCATGTAAGAACATGGAAACATTTCCTATTACTTGAGGTATGCACTTAAGCAAATGGATGTTTCTATTTTCATGGAAGACTATCACATAAGGGTTTGATTGAGATAAACTACCACATAGATTTCTATCATGAAGGGTAACGACATAGATTTGTATGAAACATAGCCACATAGATTTACATAAAGTAAACTACCATATAAATTTCTAGCATGAAAGGCACACACATAGATTTTGCATGAATCATAGTCACATAGATTTGCATGAAAGGTAACCACATATATTTGCATAAAATATACAACCCCACATAAAGATTCATCTTCTCTTCTTTTAGTTTTTTACTTTATAAAAAGCCAAGGTCTGTTCTCAAGTAAGGTGGAGTGAAAGAAGGATAGAGTGGAGTTTCTTGGGTTTTTCGAGGTTGGAAATGGTGGGGAACCTAGGTGAAAATTAGAGTTAGGCTTGGAAGGGAGAGAGAGTGGGAGACTTGGGTGAGGTTTCGAGTAAGGCAGAGTGAAAGAAGGAGAGGGTGGATTTACTTATGTTTTTGGGTTGGGGTGAACAAAGGGAGTAAATGGGAAGTGTGAGGTTTTGGGTGGGTGAGGAAAAGGAAGGGAGTGTGGATTTGAGCGGGGTTTATATAGGTCTTCATGTATGTAAAGAGGAGGGAAATTGGGTGTGTTAGTGTGATATTTTTCGATGGGAGAGAAACTGGAAATTTAGGTGAGTAAGTGTATGTTTTCAAGTTGGTAAGGGAGTGGAGAGTTGGGTGAGTAAGCATGATGTTTTCTGATAGAAGAGAAAGTGGAGGAGATGGTGAGGATTGGGTGGCTTTTGGTTATGTGTGAAAAGGAGGAAGGATAAAGAGAAAATCCATGGGAAGCTGAGAGAAAAAACAAAACAAAAAAAAATGAAAATTCAACAAAATTTCACAATTTAATCTACATAAGACTTTGAAATAGGAAAGAAAGAGTGGTTTATTCCTTTGCTTACGAATATTTTTGGTGAGACCTGCTTAGAAGATGGAATATCTTATCTTTCTTAGTGTGGGCCTCTGTTTAGATGAAGATGAATGATGAAGAGAGGAGAGTGAAGGGAGGGAAAACCTCATTTTGGATGAGGAGAGGAGGAAATGCGAGGGAAGATGGCTCAGGTAATGGGAGGGAAATGATGAATTAGATAGTGGTTTTGGTAGTATTGAGAGAGTCTTTAAGTGGGGAATTTGGAGGGGGAAATTAAGATGGAAAAGAAGTGAAATTTGAAAATGGACAGGAAATTCAAATTAAAAAAATATGGTTTGGGTGGTTAGGTTCAAAATGATAAATATACCTCATTTAGAAGAGAAAAATATGATTCTAGTGGTTTAATTGGTTTTAGAAAAGGCAATATCTAGCTCAAGATATTTCAATTTGATGTGGTTAGGTGGTTGTGATAGTTATGATTCAAAATTTTGAACTTAACTCATTTTGTTAAGAAAAATTACAAGGAATTTAGTGTAGTTAGTTTTGGTCAAAGTGGGCCCCATCTCAAGATATTTTAGGTCAAGTGTAAGCCACATCCTAGGGAAGAAATTTTTGGTGGACTTTGAATGGGATTTTGGTGGCTTTAATGGATTAAATTAAGCTTCTTTAGCTCATTTTTAACTTTGGTTGAAGTTTGATTTTGATTTGAGTTCATTCTGAGTTAATTTTGAGGATTATTCTTTTTATTTATGTGCATATTATTGTACGTTGAAGGGCCCTAAATAGAGTCTGATTTGATCACATAAGGATTCATTTGAAAGATTTTGATGATCCAGATGCACTCGTAGTCCGTTTTGAAAAATAATGTTTCATTAAAAAAATTTTAAGTGAGACTATTTTTCATCAATGAAAACTCAAAAATGTAAAATTTTACATAAAAATTATGTCTGTTGATCACCAAACTATTTTGCATGCTCCTCATATGTTATTATGAATATCATGTAACTTATAGAATTTAATTTTAATCATTGAATTGATATGTAGAGAAAACAAAAATTTTAGGGTGCATGGAGCGCTATTCATACATGAAAGCTTGAATTGAAAAATTTTACAAAAAAAATTGATCATATAATCATCAAACTTATTTTCATTGTGTTTATATGTGATAGTAAACATCATGTAACTTTCAGAATAAAATTTCAAACCTTACGATAATTCGTGAAGAAAATGATAGTGTTGGGGTGTTTATTGGTTAAGGTTGATATTGAGGTCAAATTTAGGATTTGAGCAAAGTTAGTTATATTTTATTCATTTTTTATTTGGTTGATTTTAATTTTTATTTAGTTAGATTTCTTCTTTATGTTAAATTAAGGTTTGATTAAGTTTCAGCTTAAGGTTCATGTTATAACTAATTCAAGCTCAATTTAGTCATCTAGTGACACAAGGAGCGAGGTCTTGTGTCCCAATGAGACTGAATATAAGCTGAGGAAAGGTTGGCTAAAAAATGAGGTTAAAAAATAGACCCGCAATATGTGTGATGGACTTTACAAAGTATCGTACTATAGTGGGTTTTACTATATCCAGAAAACACCTTGTGAATTATCATCTGAATAAACCCCCTACATACTATCTGAAAGACTATTTTCAAACGAAGAGTAATTTGCAAGAAAGTTTGAAATATGATGATTTAGTGAAAACTCCAAGACAAAAAAAAAATTTGGGAGATCAATCAAAGATTGTTGAAATGGAATTTTGATCCTGTAGGAAGAACATTTGGATTGATTTGATCTTATGACTGGACAGGGATGTTTAATCAAGCGCTATCATGGAAGGTAAGCCAAGCATTATCTATTGATTTGAGTTCGTTTTGTGTTATTTTGCTTCAAATTTGCTTTGAATTTGTTCTTTTATATGCTTTTGATTTGAAAATTTTCATGTTAGTGTTCATTTAAAGTTAATACCATAGTAGGCTTCACAATAGTATGTTGATCTTCCTGTGATGTTATTTTTCTGTGATGCTCTCAAGATGTTCATGGATACATTTGTGCTTTTGTGCTTTATGTTTAAGTTTACTAGTAATTTGATAAATTTTGAGATGTTATTCCCTGTTGTTATGAGATTTCTTCTCTTTATTTTTTCCTTTTCTCATATGGCTTGCATAGGATAGAAATTAATTTTATGGAGTGAGTCACATGTTTAAAGTGTGTGGATTGTATTTTAATGTTGAATTCATAATAGGAACCCTAGTAATTTAATTAGATTGTATAAAATTTTCATTAATAGATGTAAATATTCATTAAATGAGGGGTTAGAATCAATTTTCTAATAACTAAATCTTTCACTTTTATAACTAATATCTAAACCTTAAAAAGTCTTAGAACATTAAAAGGGTGTAATTAAATAAAATTAATTAATCAGAGTTAATTAAACCTTTGAATTTAATTGATCCTAACTTTTAAATAGGGTTTTATATTCTATAATTTATGTTAAGGGGTCTTTAAAGATTAGAAATTAAGAGAGATTAGACAATCAAAATTCTTAAAGTAAATTTATGCAATTAGATATACTAATTCTTAGTAAAATTAAAGATGATTTTGGCTTAAGAAAAAAGAAGAAATGGGGAAAATTTGTGTAAGCCGCTAAGTGGAAAAAAATCAAAAGAAAAAGAAGTGCCCAATTATTTTTTAGAAGAAGCTCGAGATTGAGTATAAAAAATCAAAAGTCATGTTTATTTCCTAATTAATAAAACATAATGCATCTTTAATAGAATTCATAAATTTTATGTTTGGGAGAGGGTAAGAAATTTTAGAGTTGTTTGATGGAGAATTAAAAGTCTTAAAAATATTCTTGGGAAATGAAAATATTGTAATCACACATGATTAAGAGTTTTGAGATCTGTCTAGGCTTAGAAAGAGGGAAATTAAAGAAAAGGCTATGTTGTTAGAAATTATACCAACCTGAAATGATATTTGCACATTTTCCATTAAACTAATATAATCTTGTTAAATAATCAAAAAGTTCCTCATGAGAGTCACACAAACAACTTAGTCCCGTTTTAGATATGAGAATACTTGAGCGTAAATAATGGAGAAGTTTGGGGGAACTAATATGCTAAAATTTGTTATGTTTTTTTTTCTGATTAAATTCTCCCACTTTGTTTCTTATTTATCATAATTTTATGATTTTGAAGGGTATGTTTATCGTCTTTTCTAAGTTACAGGTGTCGAGCGAGTTTCACAAATCCAAAAAATGAAGTTATAAATTTTAAAGGACCGATTTAATTATGTTTACCCCTGGCATAATTATGTCATATCCTCTATTAGATTGGCATAATTAAGCTGGCTTCTGTCATACCTATGTCAGGCGCAATGTAACTTCGTCAGTGTCTGTCCAGATACGCATTTTGACAAATTTGGTATGTTTGAAGATAGTTTTGAAGGCCTAATTTATACAAGGAGATGAAGACCTAAAATTCACTTTTGAACTTTAAGACTTTGCCTATATGGTTAAGAAGAGTTTTTTGGGATTAGAGTTTCTCCCTATGGTTCACCTAAGATAGTTTTTTTCTTGTATTTTTCTCTTTTCATATTTTTCTGTTGAGAGTTTGGAGAGACTCTAAGAAGAGATTTAGTGCATTTACATGATGGAGATGTACGAAAGGCTTGTATTGAACTAAGAGGATCACAATATAATGTAAGCGTCGATTGGCTCAGGTTTAAATTTTTATACCTTTTGCATTTTTTTTTTTATGCTTGTAATAACTATTTTTGTGCTTTCTTTTCTCATGTATCAAAATTAATCTCATGTTTGTATTTCTGTGACGTAAGATAAGTGATTTTCTCTTTGTTTATCCTATGGATCTCATTCCTTGAACGTCTTCTTTATGCTTGGATTTCATATGTTGATATGCTAACTTTTTTGCCATAATTTACTTTTAACCTTACTCAATAAAATATTAGAATATCTTGTGATCTAGGACTTCTAATTATCACCTTGAAGAACAAGAAGAATAACACAATTTAACCTAGTGAAAGAAACATTTCTATTAGGAAATTGCAACCTAGATGGATGACTAAAGAATTCCTCGGAAACATTGCATGGTTGAGCCTCCCTAACTGTAATATGATTTTCAACACTTCTTATGACCTATACATATGCTAAACAAGACTTGTCCTTGGTTTTCAACAATAACGTGATGTTTCATAGGAAAAACATCGAGTTTGTTACAAGACTAAGAAACTTTCATCTCTGAAAAACTTTCATAAAATTTAGTATAGCTTTCTATCATTTATACTTTTATAAATTCTTATATTTGCACATCTGACACTTCAAACAACTTCAAAAGTTTAGTAAATTATAACTTCGTTTGTAAGAAATTTGATAACTTCCCGTGTGGAATCGATATGTGGGTTTTTATCTGTATATTAATTGATTGATATGTATACTCGCATGATTGTTCGATTGCTTCACAACAATTTCGAGAATCAGAGGCCCATCCCTAGCCACACGAAGATTAATCTTTGATACAAGAAGTTCCAAAAAAATGTGGAATTATTCAACGCTACTAGCACATGGAGTTTTTAATATTTTTTCCTCTTGATTCCAAATTTCCAATACATTTTTTAATCATGTAATATAATCATGATTATCGAATGACAAAACCTACATTTTGAGAGAACTCAATCCTTTTGACACTCCATTCATTGCATAAGGAGAAATTCATTTGGCTTTTCTTACTCACCTAGCATAATTGCTAAACACCGGGGAAGAGCATCTTTGGAAAGCACACCTGACCTAAACATCAAACATCAATGGAGAGCATCTTTGGGAAGCATAACTCATCTGTACAAAGAGATTAATTAATTGACTTAGGGATCAAAGATCAAGAGATTTCGACCTAAGTAAAGTCAAGAGGTGCAAGTTACTACTCCCTATAAGAGAGCAACAACTCCTACTATATCCGAACAATTACAATTCCTCTTTGGTTGAGTTGTAATCATAACTAATGTGTATCTTCAAATTGCAAGAAAGAAGGTAAAAACAACATGAACAGAAAAATTACAATCCTAGATTGTGAGATTCCTTCAAGAAGCGTAATACACCAAGGAGGAAAAATAAATCACAAAACATACTTTGTCGTTTTTGTCATATCCATACAACATTATTAAGTACAAAAAGGTAATGGATAATGGTTGTACTTTCAATCTCTTATTTTTTTCGCAGTTTTTTCAAAAAGACAAAAATTAGTGAATTAAATTAGTACACAAATAAATTCATTATGGACTGAAGAAGATTCTAACTGACCTAAGGTGCTTGATAGCCCAAATCCTCAAAATCTTGTTGTGAGGTTCCTGCTACTTGATTCTAACTGTCAGATTAAGAGATATCATCTTGAGCTCTCTAAATAGATATGATCTATTACCTTTAAAAAGGGGAGGACGAACCAATCTCTCTCTCTCTCTCTCTCTCTCTCTCTCTCTCTCTCTCTTCCCTTCTTATTTATTAAAGAAATGTGCCACCATAACTATTTTCTTCCTCTATGGGTCTTGCCTAGATTGTATGAGCTCACAGAAATTTTGAGATTCAACAATATACATAGCATTTGTAGTACAAAATCTCAAGAGAAATTAATTTTTTCAAGCTTACATTAATGTAATTTATAATAGGATATCATGAAATAATTTATTTCCCGTTGAATTATATACTTTTATTTTGATTGATGTATAATTTGAAAAAATTAATTATTAATGTATTTTAAATTTCAACTTCGCCATGAACCAAGGCCACCAAATAGAAGCAATGAAATCATGGGTCAATAATCCTTTTTAAGAATTTGAGGGTCATGCCAAGCATTTAGTGAAACAAAACAAAGATACAAAATGTCCTATATGACTCAATTAAGAAAAATTAGTAAGAATCCTAAAAACAATCATCTAAAAATAAAAACCAAAACAATCGCTCCAAAATAAATTATTCAAAGTCTTCAAAGTACTAAAAAAAAAAGGTCTCCAAACAAAGTTATCTGAGGGAGAAAACACAAAAAAATCTAAAACTTCCAAACAACATGATCACGCCAATTTCAAATAAAGACTAGCTGATAATAGTTGTATCCCTTTTAAGACTCCAAATATTCAATAAAGATTGGCTAAACAAAATTGTTAGCAAAGTCTATAAGTGAAAGCAGAAACAAGTAGGAGAAAACACAGTAAAATCCTCATATTAAAATCCACATTATCATGGGAGAACAAAGAATGAACAACAACAACAACCATAAATTCCAAACAAAGACTTCAACTGATTGTATAAAGGGATAGACAGAAAGATTACAACAAAACTTTACCAAAAACATGAAACTCAAACTTGTGAAGTCTAAAAGCTAAACAAAACAATTAACAACATAACATCAAACAAAATTGAGCCAGCTTAAAAACAACAAAAAGGGGAAAAAGAAAGCCTAAACATTAAATCGAAACAACCAACGAAAAAGGAAATAAGAATAGAAATGGAGAAGCTCAAGAAAAACTCAACAATTAAGCTAGAATCTCCATCCAAGACTCCAAAAATATTAAAGCGTCAAATAAACAGTAATAAACTATATGAAATGTTTCTTAAATGGTTGAAACTTAAAGCCAAATATTTCCATCTTGAAGCAAATCAAAGACGACTAAAAATAAAAATAAGATAATATGAAAATTCCAGAGACGATTGAAACCCATAGCAAAGGGAGAGCACATCATAGCAAAAACACCAATTAACAAGTGAAGTATCTGCAGTATCAGTTTGAATTACAAATTATAAAAATTCCTAATAAAGTTGGCAACACCATTCTTAAAATTCCATTTTTGTACTTCATTTTCATATGCTGATGAATATTTCTAACAAAAATCTCAACAAAACTATTAATTTTTTTTTAAAATTTCTACTATTCTTCTCAAACTAGATCCGATAAACAATAGATTTAACATCTAAAAAAGAATAATCTCTTACAAATTTTATTATTGCTTTCAGAATAATAAATAAATTTGTAAAATGATAAGAAATTAAAAAAAAACCCAGCTTAGGAGCACAACTCTTCAGCAAATTATGAGAGAAAGAACACTTAAAAAACATATGATTATTAGTCTCAAAACTATTAAGACATAAAACAAGGTTAAGATTAGCATTTATGCCTCTAGAATTTACAATGTCATTAAACTTAAGGTTGTCATTAACAACTCTTCAAGAATTTAAAGTCAAATTCATAGAGTATTCCTTATACCAAATCAATCTATTCCAATCTCTAATAAACAAATTTTCATATATAAACTGGTAAAAAGTTTTATTAGAATAGAAATCTTTCCCTTTCAAAAAATAATTAGTACTCTCATCAGCCACATGTATGATATAAAAAAGATGTAAACGGTGAGCAAGCACATCCCAATCTTATGAAAATATTAAATGGCATTAATTAAAGCATCTTTAACCTTAATAAAATTAGGGAAGTGAAATCAATTAAAAATCGAGTTACCAAATGCCTCACATAAAGAAAAACCTTTAAGCCAATGATTTTATTTAAAAAAAAAGATTGCTATTGTTATTGAGTTGAAATAAAATGCATCTTCTAATTCCTTATGCATTAATACACCAATCAGCTAATAAAGAGTTAGAATTAAAATATAATAATAAAAATAGCTTCTCATGATATAATTAATTAATTGAAAAACAATCGGTTTAAGATAAATATTTATTAAGTTTATCAAATAATAATATATAAGTAATTAATTGAAAAATGATTGGTCAAAAGATAAAACTTTGTGCTTCCATCCCTCCCAATTATTTATGAAATTTATCAATAATAATATTATAATCCACAATATTAAGCTTAGAAGTTTTGACAATAACAACAAGATAAGTTCGAGACGGCGACTTGATAATAAAGCCCCTACCATCACACAAACTCCACTAATCTAATTAAGATTTCTCCTTATGACAAGAAAACCGCAAAATGTCTTCATATAAGCCCGAGGCGCTTATTTATTCGTGTAGATAAACCGTCGTGTAACATGCCCCTGAATTAGTAAACGGACCATAACCAAGGAAGAGAAATTAACGCGGACTCCTCCCGCTGCCCGACCGTCCCTGCGCTCTCTCCCCGCTTCTCCCCCTCATTCGCCCTCTGAATCCCAAAACCATACAGATTAGACACAAAAACGCTTAAAAAAGGTTGAGCGCCGTAATGGCGCCGTCAACGAGACGATGGTGGAGGCGCGCAACGTCGGCGTTAAAAGACAAGCAAAGTGTGTACCTAAGCCGGGTTGCGGGCGGCGGCCAGCGGGCTCGCCCCCCCAGCCACGATGAGCGCTCCGTCGATTACAAGAACGCCGGGCGAGTGTTTGCGTGGGCACGCACCTCGCCCACCTGTCTTGATCCGCTCATGCGCGCGCTCACTCGCCGCGCAACCCGAACGCGTTCATGGGTTGTGGGGCTCAAGACTCTCCTCCTCGTACATGGCGTTCTCCTCTGCTCCGACGCCGCGCTACGCATCGGCCGCCTCCCGTTCGACCTCTCCGACTTTCGCGACCACTCCGCTCGCCCCTCCGTTGCGTCCTACGGTTTCTCCGCCTTCGTACGAGCCTACTTCCAATTCCTTGATTACCGCTCTGTTTTTTCTTCCCCCATCTCCCAATTTTATAAACGCGAAAATTCCCCCTCGTCTTTCTCCGATTCCATGCTGCTAGCTCCCGTTCCCTCCCATTCACTCAGCAACGATCTGGAGATGTTGGTGAAGATGCAGCATCTGCTCGAGCTGCTGATGCAGATCCGGCCATATGCCGATGGAATGGAGGTGGGGCTTATTCTTGAGGCGATGAATTGTGTCGTCATTGAGATATTTGATGTATACAGCAGTATCTGTAGAGGCATTGCAAGATTTCTTGTTGATGTGCTCGGCTCTAATTCCTCCACATCCTCTGCCTCCCTGACGGATGCCGCTTCCTCAAAGGCCAAGAACGTTTTGCCCCCTGAAGAAAGGAGACGACTTGGTATGGCCGGGATGAGGGTGCTCCGTAGAGCTGCAAAGCAAAACGAGCAGCTCTCCTCATTCTTCGGTCTATGCCGTAGCCTGGGCGTGCTGAACGCTGCCGAGATTCCTCCCGTGGAGTCCATACCTGAGGAAGACATCCGCGACCTCGAGGATCTTGTGCGTGGTGGCGTCCCTGGGAGTGCTGAGGACGAAAATTATCGCAAGGAGGATGAAGACATAAGAAGCAAGAAACCGTATGATCGGAGGTCGGTAACGGTGGTGACGGAGGAATGGGAGGTTTTTGAGGAGGACGCTGCAGCGGCGGCCACCCCTTTGCTGAACGGCATTGGGAATCCCTTCCTCTCATTGAAAGATGAAGTAAAGCCGGCGTTTTTACGCTTGCCGTGGGCTGCGCCAATACACCATCAAGCAGCTCCGCCGTTCGCCGGCGGCAATTTGATTGAACTGATTTCAAGAAAGAAAAATTGATATAAAGTTGCTCTGGCCATCATGTTGGGATTGATATTCTTCAATTCTATAGGGAATAATTTTGTCCACTGCGTTCTGGGGTTATTCTTGGATTCGTATAACGTTTTGGTGAGGATTTGAGCTTCTTGTTTTATTTAATTAAGTCCTGCACTAAGTTGCATTTTTAGCTTTGGTTGCAGGACTGCAACTATCCATGATGAGCGATAAATTATCATCAGCATTTACAAGTACTAGAATTTTATATGTAGAATACGGTTTGATGGGAAGGATTCTTCTCCTTTCTTTGTCTTGCCCTATTATTTTTTTTTATTTTGTTTTAATTTTTTGTGTAAATGTCTAAACCAAACTTACCATAAAGTAACAAAATGGAAATATTAGCCATTAATGATTTCCTGCAAATTTCCACCTTCTGGAACGTGAAATGTTTTGCTTTATTACTGCATGTAAAGTGGCCTGCACGTACACTGGAGTGCTAAAAAATAATCTCACATTACAAGGTAAAATAAAAGTCTTTGGTTATTAATCTACTAGTAATGATTTTTTTTTAAGTTGAATTTTTTAATTGATGGATGCTCGTTCATTATATAGTTTAACTTGGGTTGTTCTCCAAATAATGGGAATTATAGCGATGCTAGTCTAATTGAAATAAAAATGTTTGTCAGGGATGGATTCTGCTAGAATTTATGATTGCAAAGGGTATGCTTAGGTTCCTCTTCCTTCATTTTTATGCATGTCTGTATCTTTCTTTTTTGCTTGAGATCTTCCCACCTCGTGCTGCTGGTAATGACTTGAGGGCTTACCTTCATCTATTGGCAGACCACTACTTGGGAAGTCACATGTCCTAGTGACTTCTAATGAGAGGCCTCCTTTTATTAGTAACTTCTCCCAAGAAACTCGTATCTTGATGGCTCATTCAATAAATTACCATTTTAGATCAAATTCGCTTACTTTCTAGGTCCTTGAATCTCATTCACCATGGAGCTCATCCCAAGAGCTCGACTGTTGACAATCTCGTTAGGGTTTTTGAGTCCTTTAAACCTTTAGTGTCTGTGATACCGAAGATAACCTAAAACCCAATAGGCGAAGAACATTTTATCACGCAAAGCAAGGATTACAATCAAGACCATAAAACAGAAAGAAAATAAGAAATAACAGATATACCCCACTAGGGGTGTGATAACGGAGTTAACTCAAATCACACGGAAACACAAATATTATCTATGAATTCCAAACATATTACAAACACGATACGGAAAAATAGGAAATTGACGATAATCAAACATGAAAACACAAACAATAAAAGACGTCCGGAGGGGACGACGAGGACAGAGACTGTTGGACGGTGGTTGGTGGCTGAGCTAAGAAGGTTGCAGCTGTAGGGAAGTGGTAGTAGGGATGGGCAGCCGCTAGAACAACAAGATAGCTTGGGGTGGTAGTCAAAACAACCCAGTTGCTGTTTGGGACATTTAGACAACAATTAAACAATAAAGCAAAGGTGTTGTATGCTGTGGCAGTGAAGGTGGAGGGCTGGGATAGTGAGGGCAGCGATGATGAGGCAGGAAAACAGTAGATCCTTGTTGTTCTGGGTGGTGTCAGCAAGGGTTGCGATGGTAACGACATCGAACCTCAGCTGGAGAGGAGTAAAAATGTCATCGGAGGCTGGATTGGTGGTTGCGGTGAAGGCTAGAGAGGTGGGGCTATTGTGGAAGAAGTATGACAGCAACCAAGAGGATGGATGGAGAGATAAATATCTCCGAGGGAAAAAACTACAGCCGGAGCACCGCCTGGACCTGTGCAGATGATCACCACCTTGAACAAGGGACGAGCACTACCTTGACGTCGGATACAACTCTCAGTATGGAAAATACTCAAACAAAACTAAATTCAAATTTTATAAAACTGACCCCTAAATCAAAGCGCATCATTTCCTATTTATAAAAACACATGACTTATTTTAGGAAACATTTCAAATAAGGAGAATAAAAATCATATTTCAGATTTTTGTAAAGTCTTCTAAATAGGAAAGGAGAATAAAAATTATATTTCATATTTTAGGAAAAGATTTAAATTAAAGAAGGAGAATAATATCATGATTTAGGCTTTTAGGAAAGGATTTAAATTAGAAAAAGGTCTAGCAAGGAAAAAAATGAAAAAAAGGAAAAAAAAAAGTGAAGGGAGAAAAAAGGAAAAGAAAGGGGAGGAAGGAGGGGGTGGTGAGGCCCCCCTCGAGGATCAATCGGTCCAACTAGGCTAGAACTCCACCCAACAGGCCCCTATGAGCCCCGCATTAGAGTGAGGTAGGACAGTCGGTAGAGCAACATCAAGATAGATTTGGAAAGATGGTGGCAGGCTGAAATGGTGCAGGGAGGGCAGTGGCAGCAAGGGAATGATGCAATGAGGAGCGGCAACAACCTGACGGGATGTGTAAGGAGGGTGACTGTAAAGAGGCAAGAGGAAAGGGGAAGGGAAATTTTTGATGTAATCATCTCCTTGGAGCAAGATAGAACCAAAGCACCACCTCGGATATAGCTCTAGCAAGAGAAAGGATTGAAACAAAAATTGAACCTAAATCAAAGAAAATAATATATATATATATATAACTAAGAGGTGGGAGAGCACTCGCCTTGGGCGGCAATCCTAACCCAACCAACTAGGCCGACCGTACCCTGCACCCCATATGTTGAAATAACACACACACATACCTTTCTCATGTTATGGAACTTGCTCATTTGTATTTGTCAACATATCGTAGTAGCCTTAACCAATTTTTGCAAGACTCAAAAAATTCATGTTAGTTCAATTTGGCATGGAGCTTAAATAAGGTTTAAATTTTTTTTTCCTGGATTTAGAAGCTACAAGTGATGTTAATAGAGATGTAGAGGAAAAAGATCAGGTAATGGATTTGAAAAATCTAAAAGAAACCCTAAGCTAAGAGTTACCAAGTAAAATGAGAGTCTAAAATTAAAATGCTTGATCTAAATTCGGCCTTCCTATGTGGGCAATAAAGGTAACCCCACGGCTTAAACAAGTTTGAAAAACTTTGGTTCTGATGCCTCAATATAATCTAAGTTTCACGAATTTATTTGATTTTTTTATAGTTTTTTTTTACTATCATTTATAATAAAACTATAAGTCATATGAGAACCAAAGTAGCAACTTTACAGTAAAAGTTTAGCCATTGGGAAGATTTTTAAGGTTTAAAAAACCTTATATATATTGAACATTATGTGCAGATTGGATTTGGAGCTTTCCATTTTGTTTCAAATGGTTTAATATGATCAACAAAGTTGACACAATTAAAGTTTAAATTGTAAGGAAATCATTCGGTATGATGAAGTACAAACATCGTCTATTTGAATATTATATGTATTACTAGTTTATCTTGTGGGTGTACGTGCATGTTTATATATATATATATTATATATATTCACGTTTTTAATATTAAAATTATACTTAAAGTAATGATTTATGTTTAAATAAAATTTGAGTTTTTCAATAAAATATATTTTTATTTGAAGTAAATATTTTGTTTCATGTATTTTTGCATTAAAAAAATGATAATTTCTTTATAATCAGTGGTCCGTCAACTCGTGAAGCATAGTGAGTCCCACGCCCGTTTAAAAGTAGTCCCTTCCTCGTTGAACCCAAATTAATAAATTAGTTCCTTCTGATATAGAGAGATCAATATGAATAGATAATAAGCGAACATGGAAGACTGAGTGCTTGGCATGAAAGCAGAAATCCAGCTTTTATTAATCAGCTCTCTTCACAATGAGGAATAAGCTGAAGAAGCGAAATCAAGAAAGAAAATCTTCCAACAGTCGTAAGAAAGAAAAAGCAGAATAAAAGAAGTAAAATAATGGGATCTATTTCCTCAGACTACATGAAGGGAAGACCCTACTCAAGTATTCCTTTGGTTCTGCATCTGGCTCTCTCTCTCTCTCTCTCTCTCTCTCTCTCTCTTGTTTTTTTTTCAGCGATTATGACTCTTCCCTAACTGTGTTTGGCATTAAATTTAGGAAGAGGAAAACCGAGAACATGAAGAGGAAGATGAAGAGGAGGAAGAGGGGACAAGTTTGATTAGAAATAAAGTTGGAAATGATTATTATGCTGATGTGTTGAAGGAAGAGAGTGAAGAGACTGAATGTGTCACCGAGTTCAAGCCTATAGCGCATCCAATGGAGCCGTTGGAAGAAGACCAGCCCACAATGTTCCCAGATCCCATGCTTAATTCATCAATACTAAGTGTCAGAGAGATGACCATGATGCTTTCCTATTTCAGCTGAGCTTAAGTCTTATTCAGTTCACCATCGCCCACAGTCTGTACAAGTTAAATGAACTTAGCCCGCTATTCTTTTTTTTTTTCTTTTTTGTGTCATTTTCCATCATTATCATCATCATTGTTGTTGTTATTATTATTATTATTATTATATTTATTGTTGTTACAGTTACAAATCTAGTACAATTGCATTGATATGGATAGGATCAACACATTTTTTCGTTAGACAACTAAACCTGTTATAGATGTGATGTACTTCATGTATTTTTTTTTAGTATAATGTATAGCTTGTTTGCATATTAATATTGTGCATTTAGGTTAGAATTACATGGATTGTTATATTGTGTATTGATAACTTGCTTGATGTGGATGTCCTTATTCATTAGTGGCGTGATGGTGATGCGTACATTATTGCTTGTAATTATTTCTTTGCGATTGTAATGGAAGAAGCGATTAATTATTCGATAGATTGATTGCGTTTTGTTGTAAATTTTTGTATGTTTTAGCTGATGTATTGCTATGATATAATAAAATTTATGTGTGGCTTGCATGTTCGCACGTCTCTTTTCTTAGATATCTTGGTAGCTCTGATTCCGGAATTTACAATACCTACCAGTAGTTATTTTTTTTATTTTTTTTCAGTTTTTGTGTTTTTCTGAAGCTGGGCTCGCTTGCTAATGAAATCTTTGTACGTGATGCGTTCAAAGCGAGATCGTGCAGACCACTTTATGAAGCAAATGTCATGGTTTTCTATTATCTATTTTGGATTTTCTCTTTCTTGACCAAGGTTTGAGGTGAATGGTTATATATATATATATACACGATCAAGCTGAAACCACCCTAAATCACAACCAAAATATATACAGTTCTCAAATATTTAAGATCTATTTAGAAAGAACATTAAAATTAAAATTATATGCAAATCAACACATATTTACAAATAATCTAGCACAGCACAATATAAATGAAAAAAATTACACAAATTTATTATACAATCAAAAAAGTTTACAGCATAAAATTATATACTATAGTAATGGCAAATAACAATAAACCTAAAATAAATACAAATAATCATGATTACGAAAGAACTCGTCTATATTATTCTAAGAGTACAGCCACCAACTACAAGACGTAATAACTCACATTCTAGACTAACAGTTGTGCAAAAGAACTCATCGATGATGGATGTGAACTTCAGGGATAGTTATAAAATTGTATTGCTTTTGAAAGTCAAAATTGAAATATCATCAATCATTACTCTAAACAGGCTAATGCTTGAAACAAACAAATGTAAACTCTTAATACATATCAAACAATATTCAAACAATTAACAAGCGTCAGATTTAAAAGAACAGCATGCATCTTACTGCTTTTTAATAGTGAAATTTACAAACGCAGCAGACAATTCTTATGAATATTTATATATCTCACATCTAAATTTTCATATTTACATAACTTTGGTGTTTCAAAATTATGCATGAAAATGTGTATTTCACTCTTAAAAATTGATCATAATACTATTTTTTAGATGACATTAAACATTTGAATGCTACGTGTGTAAATAAAAAAGTGAGGTGTGGCATGTAAATGCACAAGAATTGTGTGCTATGTATGTAATTGGCCCTTTTTATAACACCGATTCAATCACATTTTTTCTCTTTTAAAAATAATGATTGCCACTAGGCATTCTCCTTCAATTAAATGTGCAATGAAATATAAATCTTCAAATTGACAATTCAACAATGAACATAAACAATTAAATATAACAAGACGAAAATTACAAAACCCTATAGAAATTCAAGGTTCCAGCAACCATACATATAACAAAAAGGTCATTCTATAAGAGAGATGCAGAAGGCAATAGCCATTCCAAGTAATAGAAAGGTCAACTGAATAGCTGTGCTTCTAATTGTTGTTTTCCCATCATGCATTTCTGGGAGGACTCCTGCAACCGCTATATAGATGAAACCCCCCGCTGTGAATCCCTAAATAATGAAACTCAAACTCTCAACCGAAATATAATGCTAAGATTAAAACAGATGAATTCAAGCACTAATCACTCAATTTGAAATTTATCAGCAATATGCGAGTTATAACCTTCAATTCTATTCCAAAAGATGACTACTTGTCTACAATCAACAATCTAAACTATAGGCTTCATAAACTAAGATCCTAATAGGAAAATATTATTACATCTGGTTTGCACTGTTCGTATCCCTAATTTTAAGAAAAAATAATATTCTAAATTTGCAGCGTGCATATCCTTTTCCCATCCTCCACAACATGCCAACTTAACTCTCAAACCACGAGAATGTTGGGACATTATTTTGTATTTTTAGCTCTGAATTTTAGTCATCATTACTCATACAAACTAGACAAACTAATCTGCAAATATGTAAATAATGATTCTTGAATACATAAGCAAAACTTTCAATACTCACATTTTTTGAAAAGCAAAGCAAATTAAAATCATTATGAAAAGAGCAAAGTGCATTAATAACCTTGAAAACTTCAACCAATCATTGGATGATTGCATTTTGGTGCAAATAAGAAACAAGCACTAAAAACAGAGAGACCCTCACCTCTATCAAAGAAGAATGTCCTGGGTCCTTGCCAAGCACCAAAGCCTGCATAAGAACAAGACGTATTAGCTTCAGGTTTCTCCCATGCAATATTGGCACAAATTTAATTGGTTACAGGGAACAAACCAATGCAGTTCCAGCCAGGGCAACTAAAGCAGACAGAAAATTAAAGAAAAGAGCTTTGGAGACGGAGAATCCCGAGCGAACCAAAATCCCAAAATCACCTACCTATCCACACAAAAGCATAGTGATATTAATTTGTTATGTGCTGCAGGGTCAAGATTCCACACTGCTGCCGTAGATGGAAAATACCAAAATTAACCGCAGCCATAATGAAACTATGCTACCTCTTGAGGAAGCTCATGTGCAAGTAAAAACAATGTCCGAGACCAACCGCCAACTGATCCATGAAGCAAAAATGCACTTCCTAAGGCCATTCCATCGGTAAAATTATGCTACAAAATTAACAAAAAAGCCAAAACTTTTAGTAGTATTATACAACAAGAAGGCTGTTTGTTATATGGAACCACCAGTCATCGAATTTAACATCATCTGAGAAAAAGCATAATATAATCAAAATGCAGAACTTACAACACCATCAGAGAATAGATTGAGGTAACCAAACACCAAGTTTGATGATGTATGAACAGGAACAGTCTCATTCAAAGAGGGCTGCTTTTCGATGCCTTGAACATTTCTGCTGTCAACATTTTCATTCTCACTGGTGACACCATCAGAAATTGTTCTCTGTGGAAAAGACAAATAAGCTGCATTTTCACTTGTTTCAAAAAGCCCAAATTAAGCATTTGATCAACTTTTCTAATTTATCCTTCGAACGGGCACCCGGTTGTATAAACTTGGTTTTATTAAAAAATAATGCTACACTTCCAAATGTCATAAACTAGAAATATAATTCATTTCACTGGCTGTGGCAAAAAAATAATTTCAATTTTTATTTTTTATAATGCATATATAATATATTTCCAATGGAGTACCTAACCTTTAATAATTTTTTTAAGTAATATACGGAGTTAACTCAAACAACAAAATTTGTTTCAAATCAATGAGTATCTTCACTAATTTATAATCTAATAAGAACTTGATCAATTTAAGGAAATCAGAATATTGGTCTATATATAAACTATAATTCTAATCATCAACAAAGTTAGCCATATCCTAACAATTTACAGTCTACATTATGAATCCTTTTTCTTAATCAAGAAAATTATTGTTGGAATGTTCCATCAGAAGTTCTCTTTTACCCAAACTTTTTTGCACAAAGTCTGTCCATGTTAGCTTAAGCTAAACACCTTGCCCTTTATAATTCCTCCATATTAGTTTATCCAAGGACAAAT
Source organism: Phalaenopsis equestris (assembly GCF_001263595.1). Lineage (NCBI taxonomy): Eukaryota > Viridiplantae > Streptophyta > Magnoliopsida > Asparagales > Orchidaceae > Phalaenopsis > Phalaenopsis equestris. The sequence goes on from NW_018164579.1 coordinate 247,489, forward strand.
AAATGTCAAGATTTAGGTCCAAATAAGATGCTTGCTAAGATTTGGAGAGTTGTTTTGAGAATTGGAGTAATGTAGTTAAAAAATTAATATTAATAAAATTTTAAGCGTTAAGAGACCAAAATATTGAATAAAAAATAACATGGAACTAGCTTGTAACAACCCAAACTCTCACCTATCGACATATTGCCCTCATAGCCCTAGTGGTCTCATGGTATTGCCCCATTGGTGTAACTTCCTAGGAGGACACTCATCATAAGAGTGCTCCCATGCGAGCACATTTAAATTTAAAGTTTCTAATGAAATTCTAACCGTTAAACCAATATGTTTAAAAGTTCAGCTTCTTTCTCCTTAAAAGGCTTCACAACTCTCCCACTTAAGTAACAAACGTCATTGTCAGTGCTCTAAACCCAAAATCATCCATAAAAATGATAGCATTCTAGAGGTAACCCCTATATATTCCAAAGGTGGCTCCTCCCACCATATAGCACTTTGCCCCTCTTAGATTCAAGAGGTAGCTCCCGAGGCTTAGCATTTTGTTCTATATGACACTTAATTCTCATCTTCATGCTGGTGTAATGCTCTGATACCATTTGTAACAACCCCAAACTCTCACTAATAGAATTCTAGAGATGACCACTACATATTTAAGAGGTGGCTTGACGCGGGCGTCCTACTCGCGATGTGGGACAATGAGGGAGTCGAGTCTCGCTGCCCTTAACAATGTTGGAGTCGCGTCTGAACTAGGAATGGGGCTCTGGTTTCACTTGTTGAGGCTGAACCGGGTTTAGCAGAGAAGAAGAAGGGTCGGCCGATGTTTGCTGCATATAAAGAGTGAGGACCGCTCCTTAGGTACCTCGGTCTATATATGTTATTCTTTTCATGTTTTTGAGGAATTTTTGTGAGCTTTCTGTCAAAACATACGTCAATGTATTCAAGTTTTTCCTTCAAGAGTTGTATTCAAGGGCGAGTGTCACTCATTCCCCTTCGCTTCATTCAAAAAATAGTAACCTATTGTTCTCTGACTCTCTTAGCTAGTCGACACTATCTATCACCTCCAAAACACCGACCTCGAACCTCTTCCCTGCTGTAACTACCACCTTCCAACCACCATCCAAACACTCCACCATCTACCACCACTTCCAAACCCGCCTAACTGACCACCAGCCTTTTGGAATACAACCTTGGTTGAGTTTTGTGACGTGTTTGTTGTCATTTATTATTTCAGTGTGTTAGTTGTATTCACCCATTGGCTTTCTTCAGTAATAATATTAGTTTACTTATTGTGTTTTGGGTGAAGTGTTGTAGCATTTGGTATTAAAGCTAGCATAACCCAAGTCCTATCCTAGGGTTTCTAGCATCCACCAATACCAACCCTACCTGCACACAAGTGGAACCCATCTACATTCCCAAACCAAGTGGAGAACAGGTGGAACCCATCTGGATTCCCAATTTATTTATGCCAAGAAGTGTTTCAAGTGTCATAGATTTGGGCATATTGAATCAAATTGCCCAATTAGAGGAATGATCTCTTTCACTGAGCAAAAAGAAATTGAAGAAATAGATAGTGACATATGAAAGAATGAAGACGTCAGAGATGAGCCTCAACTTCAAACCGATGAGGAAGAGATGCTAATGATTCAGGATAAGCCCATGAGAGAGACTCTAACTGGATTAGTCGGGGTTATTCTAAAAGATTGCGAGTCTGAGAATCTGATACCTAAAGGTGAACAACTCTTGTTGATAGAATTGTCGGACTTCCTAACTGACAATTCACCTATTAGCTAGTTAACCAAGTGGTCCAACATGTCAGAAATAAGAATTTTGTGAGTTATTGATGGGAGACTATATGAAGTTATTCATATATTAAATTTAATTCAGCAGTATAACCACCAATAATGGTGTAAATGAGCCAAACTTGAGCGAACCCAAAGCTTGTTCGTGTTCCACTCATTTGATTTTTTTATTCATGTTCAGCTAGTGTTCAAAATGGCTCGTACATAGATTGTTCGTGTTTGGTCGAGTCAAACTCATTTGTTCAAATTAAGGTTGTGGTCGGCCAAGCTCAAATTTAACTTGCTCATTTCATAAGACTAAAAAATGTAATTAATTATGTTATTATTATTAAATTAAAAAATAATTATTTTAATTGAACCTTATTCAGAATTCTTATGCTTCATTTCAATTGTTCCATGAGGTTCATTAAGTTTTCTTTCAGCGAATATACTTACTTTTTGCTTTTATAAAGCATTCTCATAGCAAATTTTCAATAGTTCCTAATGTGGGACTAAACATACTTGAGATTATGTTTGGTCCCCATCCTTCCCACTCCTATAAGTGCTCAACAAATCACCAATGGATGTATATGTTTTAGGGAAATTTACATACATACAACCCAAACTCTTTGTATTCACATATCTAACACCAAAACTTTTATTTTATATAATTATCACTCAAATAAATACACATTAAATTAATATAAAAAGAACGCATATAAATACTACTATTTAATTACTTAATCATTTCGAGCCATAACGAGCCTAATACGAAAAAATTAATTATCAATCGAGCTAAAAAAAATTATTCATGTTCGGCTTGCTTGTTTAACGAATAAACACGAGTTATTTAACAACTAGAATACGAGTTGTTCACAAACGACGAGCATTTTTGACAGCCCTACCCACCAACAGATGACCAAATCGGAGGGATGAACGACAAATTTGGCAATTGCCTTATTTCCTTGATGAGAAAGAAAATTCGATAATGTAATTCAGATTTTACCAGAGAAAAAGAGTCCACTCCCGAGTGGTTAATATTGAGAGTTGTCTAGCCCACCATAAATTTTATCCTAGAGTTGAATACCCCTTACATACTTTATCAGATACACTTAGACAAGTACGATGAGTGGAAGGAGTCATTTACAAATTTAATGGCTTGAAGTTTTTTTTTGTGAGGATACTCATTCACGTGCAGTTCCAGTTATGACCATACCAAAATAGGGTGGATACCTATTTTATCAGGATGTGCTTTGGAATTACATTATCGACGGGATTGACTTGTATGGGGATTACAATTTTTTTGCTAACTTCAACTTATTAGACTTGACTATAACTACAAGGAGTCGGAAGCTTTAATAGATAAGGTCAAAGCTCACCCAACTCCGGGAGATTAACACGGGAGTCCTACCCACGATACGGGACGACGCAGGAGTCACATCTCGTGACCTTGGACGATGCGGGAACCCCATCTAAACCTGGAACGGAGCACAAGTTCCCCTGTTGGGGCTAAACCAGGATCAGCAAAGAAAAGGTGTTTGCCACATATGAGTGGGGACTGCTCCTTAGTTACCTCAGTCTATATATGTTGTTTTTGTATATTAGAGATGTTTTTATGTGAGCTATTTGTTGGGACAGTCGTCGACGTCTCCATGTTTTCCTTTCTAGGGTTGTATACAAGGGCGAGTGATGCTCCAACTGTATCTCATTCTAAGGTGGTGATTCTCCTCTAAGGGTGGAGTGGAGCTCTAGTTATATCTCACTCCTGAGATGGTATGTATCCTCGACTTTCCCTTCCTCCACATCCCTTGCTTCGCTGTCGCGCATCCTTCCTCGCTACAGCCACCAAGAACAGTCGTCGTTGATGTTCTTTCCTGTATTTCTCTTCTTTCGGGCCACCGTCTTTCCACAATCTCTGTTGTTCTCCTTCTGAATCAATTGTTAGCCCTCCCCTGACTATTTTTGGCAACCCACGGCCTTCCGGAAGCCACTACCATCCCCCGTCATTGCTTACCTGCAGTCTAGCCACCCCAATCCTTGTTTATCTACCCTTCCCGGCTTGTGGCCACCCATCACCTACTTTCCCCACATTGTTGCCTGTTGTTAGGGCCATCACTCTTTCGCTTTCGCTATTGTCATCCGAAAAACAGTAATCTGTTGATCTCCAACTCTCACAACGAACCGACGCTAGCTGCACCCATAACCCTTACCCTGTCGCAACCATTGCCTTTCAACCATTCCAATCGCCTACCACCACTTTCAAACCCCCCTAACCAACCACCACCAACTTAAAACACGACTCTAGTTGAAATGTATGTTGTGTTTGTTGTTATTTACTATTTCAATATGTTAATTGAAACCACTAATTGACTTTCTTTAGTAATAATATTTTGTTTATTTATTGTTGTTTGAGTTAACTCCGAGATCATGACTCCCACCATATAACACTTTGTTCTATATTGGGTTTAAGATGCGGCACTTATGGTGTGGCAAATTGTTCTGCATGACGCTTAGTTCTCATCTTCAGGCCAGTGTAATGCTCTGATACTATTTGTAAAATCCTCAACTCCCAAGCACTGAGATATTGTTGGCTCTGGTTTGGTGGTCTCACAGTTTTGCCCCAATGGTGTAACTTCCCAAGAGGTCACCCATCCGAGAAGTGCTCTCATGTGAGCACGCTTAACTTTTCAGGGTCTAATGTTTAAGAGTTCAATTTCTTTCTGCTTAAAGGGGTTTCACATAGCATCTCAAGAACAAAGATGCTAGTATCTCAAGAAAAAGATGCTCGTGATTGTAATAATAATAATAATAGATCAAAGTTAATGAGTCACACTATGAAATTATGGGAAAAAGATATGTCACATGGATTTAATAAAAAAAAAAGCGATTAGTATTAAATTAGGAAGCTCCACTATGGAAGAAAATTGTATGCTAAGACAATTAAGGAAATGCTATAGAGCTAAGAAAAAATCTTCATAAGATTTTAATTGAATTTATACAACACATGGAGGAGTACAAAGAGAATAAATTTGGTGCACATTAAATAAAACAAAGGGTGTCAAAAATAAGTTGAAATTGTCACGATACACAAAATGAAGCATTAACTAGTACCAAAAGTAATTTTTTATCGCCAAAAGAGCTCGTACCATTAGAGTCAGACTATGCAAGGATCATGATTATCAGTATCTTTTCTCTGACTATGATGATACTTGTAAAAAATAATCAAAGTGAAGCATATTAGAATATGATCATTGCAGATGATATCATTTTAATAAATGAGACCTTTGTTGAAATAATAAGTGCTATAAAAATGAAAAAAAAAAAATGTTAAGAAGATTAATGATTTAGGGTTAATAAAAGAAAAAAATTAGGTATATAATATGCAATTTTAGTGATTGTAAACTAATAAATATGAACAAATAATACTAGAAGATAACATTTTCATTCGAAGTTATAAGTTCAAATATTATAAATACTTTAAATAGAATATAATAACTATGAGTAGATACATTCTAAAGTTAAGACTGGTTAAAACAAAACAGCGCTACAAAATTATCATACCAAAATAATAATAAAAATAATAATGAATAAAAATAAAAACATAGAAGTTAGAAGTAAATTTTATAAAGCTATAACAAATGAAGTTATATTTTATGAATCTTGGTTAGAGAGTAAGGAAGTCATCTATAGCTAAGCTGATATTTGGACAAAAGTTTATCAAAACTCTGTGATAAAATTAGAAAGGATATATTAAAAAATAATTTCCTGAAAGGGGTAATAATTGTAGCATCTATTGAAGATAAAGTTGTGAGAAATAGAGAGGCAATTAGCATGTACAAATGACAATTATAAGATGCACCAATAAAAATGGATAAATAAAATTAATAATTAAGGATTAGGGAAAAACGGGTAACACCAATAGAAATTGTGAAAAAAAAATTTGCATAAGTTGGTTTAATAATAACTAATGCAACATTCAACAAAAATAAACAACAACAACAACAACAAACAACCTTTATCCCACTAAGTGTCCATTGAGTCCTATTGAGTGTCATATTTTCATTTAGTTCTAATAAATTAAGATCATTTTTTTATACAACATGCCCAGGTCTTTTTAGGTCTATCTCTACCTTATAAAGTTGAATCTAAAACAACTACTCCCCCTAACCGGATCATCAAGTGGTCAGCGTTAATGTGACCAAACCATCTAAGACGACTCTCTCTAATCTTGCCTGCCACTAGAGCTGCACCAACCCTTTCACGGATACACTCATTTCACACTTTGTCTCTAAGTGTCAAGCCACACATCCACCTAAGCATTCTCATCTCAGCAACACTTAACTTGGCTTTAAGCTTCTCTTTTAAAGGTTAACATTCTGCACCATAAAGCATCGCAATCTCACAACCGTCTTATAAAATTGTCCTTTAAGTATAAGCAGTACTTTTCTATTACACAATAGGCCCGATGCATTCCTCTACTTCAACCATCCAACTTAAATTCTACTAATAACATCCCCATCTATATCATCATCACTTTGAACAACAGAACCGAGGTATGTAAAAAGTTCACACAATTTAATGATTTGAACACCCATTGTTACAACTCTACCACTAAATCTACTACTACTAAAACTACATTCCATGTATTCAGTTTCAGATCTACACAAACGAAGGCTTTTAGAATAATGTAGACCTCCATAATTCAAGTTTTCCCGAACTCTTTCTCAAGTTTTATCCAAAAAAAGGATACCATCGGCAAAAAGCATGCACCAAGGTACACCCTCCTGTAAGTAAATGTTCAGTATGAGCATCCAAAACTAAAGCAAAACGATATGGGCTTAAAGCCGATCCCTGAAGTAATCCGACTGAAATAGAAAAATAGTTGGTCAATCCTCCTTTTGTTCAAACACAAGTAACAGCTATGTTTTGCATATCTTTAATGACTTAAACACCATTATTTTCTAGAACTCTCCAAAGAACTTCTCTTGAAACCTTATCGTAAACTTTTTATAAATCAATAAAAATCATATGTAGATCCTCCTTACTCTCTGTGTACTTCTCCATCAAACTTCTCAATAAATGTATATCTTCCATATTAGACTTGCCTAGCATAAATCCATCTTTGTATCACATCTCAACCTATGTTCAATTACTCTCCCATAATTTTAATCTATGATGCATTAACTTAATTCCTTTATAGTTTTACACTCTTGTGTATCCCATGTATTCTTAAAAATGGGGACCAAAATACTATTCCTCCACTCAGCAAGGATTTTTTTAATTTTTAAAATAATATTAAGAAATTTAGTAAGCTAAAAAACTCTTAAATCTCCTAAATATTTCCACACTTCTAATAAGATATCATCAATTTCTACTAATTTTTCACCCTTTATTTTCTTTAAAGCCTCCTAAAGTTTCTTTTTACTATTGTGACGATAAAAATAAAAAGTTTTTATTATTATTAATGATGCTAAGATCACTAAGGCTGATTGTATTATCAAAAAATTTATTGAAAAGATTATCAAAATATCTCGCTCACTTATGTTGAATATCTTCTAAGAAAAGCACTTTTCGAATTTCATCTTTAATACGTTTCACTTGAATTAAATCTTTATTTTTCGTTTCTTTTTATTTGGCTAATTCATACATATATATTTCATCTTCTTTAGTATTAAATCCATTATAAAGATAACAAAAAGCAGAAGACTTAGGATCATAAATTATTCTCTTAGACTTCCTACAGGTCACCATATATTTTTTCTAGTACTCTAAGGTTTTACATTTAAACTAATTTTTATAACAAAACTTCTTATATTTTATCTTTCCTTGCTCATTATTATTCTACCACCACCTATTTTTATTTATAAAATTTTATCCATTTTATTCTCCAAAGTTTTTTGCAACTTGTTTAATAGTTCATATTATTTTATCCAACATAGAATTTACTTCTTCATGAACATTCCAAATATTGAAATCTCGAAGTTTACTCATAAAATTAATTTCATTTGTCTTTTTTAGTTGCCCCATTTAATTCTATGACAAATTTTCATTATAATTTTTATATTCCAACTCATCTTAAAACTCAGAACTAATAATCGATGTTAAGTACTCGAATAATCTTACAAACTTTACATTATCGATGATCTTTTTTTCCATAAAAAATAATTAATTTGTGTTTTATTAGATTTATTCTTAAAGTAATAATAGGTTCATATTTTTTCTTAAATAAAGTATTAGCAATAACAAAATCATAAGCTAAAACAAAATCTAATATGATTATACCTCGTTCATTAATAACTCCAAAACCATACATATCATGAATATTTCTGAAATCTTTTCCCACTCTACCAACATAATCATTTAAATCTCCTCCAATAAAATTTTTTTCTTTAAGAAATATCATTGGAATTATTTCTTTAGTTCATTCCAAAATTTCTCTTTTAAGCCTATATTTAAACCTACTTAAATAAATACAAGCACTTACAATATTAAAAATATTAGTATTAACAACGACCTTTAAGACTAATTCCATCTCCAATTTTATTAATTTTTATAATATTATCTTTAAACTCTCATCTAAAATTACACTTACATCATTTCTAATGTGATTCATGGCTGAATACCAAAGTTTAAAGCCTAAGCTATCAATCTCCTTAACATTTTCTCCGACTCATTTAGTTTTTTAAATGTCTAATATATTCATCTTTCTATTAACCATAATATCTACTAATTCCATTAATTTCTCTATAATAGTATCTATATTAGAAGATCATATCCTAATATTAGTTTCATAGACTAACTTATTTGTCCGCATCCATCCATAATGTGGAAATCCTTACTTATTTAACACTACAACCGAGAGTTAATATAGCGGCCTTAGCAAACTTTTCACAATATTCAGATCATACAGTTCGTCATTTCTAGAGTATACCCTAGCATTTACACAATGATTTAAATGTCTCATGTCATGATTTTTTGGCAAAATTTTATGATGGTTGTCAACTACCTAATGCAATCTTCCGTTTTTCACATCCGACGCTTGGGACCCGAAAATGGGGGTGTCATTCAACAAAAAAAACAATAAATAAATATTCATAAAGCTAACCCAAACAATAAGATTAATGATGAAATAAGTTATAATTTTTAAGATTAAGAAAATCTTTATCTTAATGTTCAATGAAGATAACTCTCAAAATTTTGTATTCAAAAGTTTTTAAAGATGATGCATCATATGATAATATGCAAATTAGGAACAATTTTTCAACATCAATTAATCATCTTCCACTATGCTCCAATAAAATAAGTTCATTAAATATCTCAATTGGAATGGAATATATAGAAAAATGAGTGGAAAGCGGCGTATCATAAGAAAATAGAACGTGAAAATCCTTTTAAGAAACAGGAAAATGGCTTGTATTGCACAAAAGAACTAACTCTAAAATGTGAAAATACCATGAAGGATTTGAACCTTGGTAAGGTTATTATTTAAGTAAAGTTTCATTTGGTACCTGTAATTCATTTATTTCTGCTTAATAAATCATATACCTTGCGAAGATTCTTTAGTTTATCATGCATGTCATTTTTTAAACTTGCAACAGATTGACCATTGAATTCCATTTCTGAAGTATCTAATGTTTCTCGACTTTTCGAACCAGACAGCTGCTGATTATCATCCTCGCCATCATGTTTTAGTTTATTTTCTCGCTGATGATGATGATGATGCTGATGACCATGAGTTAGGCCAATAGCTCCATTTGCAGAATTATCTTCAACATATCTGACAATCTTCTCAACCAGAAAGAAAAGAACAATTCCCGCTGTAAATAGCAAAATGGTAAACAAGTTAATAATTGAGAAATGCATAAGAGCATAAATAATAGCTCAAAAGCATGAAAATCCACCAAAAAAGTGACTTTGTTACCCCTTATTATGAAAACGTAGATTAACAAAAGCTGGAATATGCCAAAGAAGTAATAAAAAACAAAACAATTCCTGGCAATGAAAGAAACACTGACTGAATTTTCATATAATAAAATCTTTCTAAGCCTACCACTTTCCTACAGTAACACTCCCTTCAACAGGAGCATATATATCAATAGGTTTCGGCTTACTACAAAAATTGGAAAAATAGAAGGGTCCTAAAGCCTCAATAAAGATAACAACTAAGCTCTTCACTAGTGGTGTGTTAGTGATAATCTTCTTTGGCGGGATTGCATCTCTGATGACATGACAATCAATTTCAATATGGAACATGGGATTGTTTACAATATAAATAGTTGATTGATTATGAAGGTTAAGAATCATAACTTTATGCGGAATTTGGACGCTTCATGCTGAGTTCATGAAGAAACACGCTGGGAAGGATAAAAAGTTATGGATTAGTTATGATATTTGTCAAGGAAATGAATGGATGGAAGGTTAATTGAAAATTGTGGAACACAATAAAACATTTCTAAAATCAAACTATGGATGAACAAATACTATTTTAAGCAAAAAGTGAGAAAGATCTATCAATAACAATGATAGGTGGGGAGAAGATCATTATAAATAATGAAAAAGTTTTTTTTGTAACTATAATATGAGAAGAAGCACCAAAATCTACAAAATCAAGATGCACCAGAATGAGTAGTTACAGCTGAAACAAAAGAGAAAATCTCATGAGAAACTAAAACTATAGTAGTTGACAAACTTTTTTTGTGAGAAGTGAGAAAGAATTCAGATGAGAACGTATAGATCTAGTGGAGGCAGTAATGGAAACAAGCAGAGCTACCAGAGAATAACTAATTTTTTGCTAAAATAATAGTCAAATGAGTGATAAGTTTTTTTTTTTTTTCCTTTTTAAAGAGCATAAATCTGCTCTCATTTTATTAACACAAAGAAAAATAACAAAACCGGGAAAGAGGTCCTAACTCACACACCCTACAAAGCAAGAATAAAAAGGACCTCTTTCCAAAAAAGAAAAATAAAATACACCCACCAACTAAAAATACAAAACACCAAAGAAAAGGCAAAAGAAAAGAACAAACCAAAAAACAATTAAGAAACATTCAAAAAAGCAAACTTAACCAAAACAGCAGGAATAGTT
>NW_018164579.1:258355-276015 GCF_001263595.1 Phalaenopsis equestris
GTTTTGGAAATCACAGCAAAATTCAAATTAAATCCAAGTTTAGCTGCCCAATGAGCCACCAAGTTCCCTTCTCTTTTAGTATGATTCCATATGATATGTAAGTTCTTGGACAAATCCTTAATTCTTTTCATCTGCAGATTAACACTCCAATGATGTTCATCCTGAAATCTGCAATACTTCTATAAAATTAAAGAATCAGTTTTAAAAACAATAAATATCCATCCAATTTTCTTAGCCACCTGAAGACCAAAAACCATCGCATCAGCTTCTGCAACCAGAGAAGATACAGGAACAGCCTTAGCCGCAAACCAATAGAGAATAGAACCCATAGAGTCACAACAAACACCCCCCACACTAGCACTATTAGCCTTCCAGCAACCATCAATATTAATCTTAATATAAGGTGCACAAGGTTTACACCAATGCAACAAGGTAATATTCTTATTAGAGGAGCAAACAAGAATAGACAAATTATGCATCATACAAGCCATATTACTCGTAATCTTCTTATTAGGGGTCAAAAATTTGATTCCTTTCATAAGAAAAGATAAAATCTTGCCAACCGTGTGAAGAATATTAGCCTCACCATTTCTAAATATCATTACGAGTAAGCCAAATAAACCATATAATAACAGCAGGGATAGCAGCAAATAAACCATTGTCTTTATGTCTCCAGGAATGTAAAATATTAGAAATACTAGCATACTGAGAAAAGAAATTCGGTAATTTTAATTTCATAGTAACCCGATTCCAAATTTCCACGGTAAATATACAGCTAGAAAAAAAGGTGAATACTAGTCTCCTCATGATTCCTACAGATAACACAGCAAGAAGGAAGACATAACCCCTTCAACTTAAGCAAATCATCAGTAGGTAAAAAATTATGCAAAACTCTCTAAACAAAGAAAGATATGGAAGATTTGACCCATGATTCCAAATCCAGCGAAGATCCAAACCCTAAAAGTCCTGAAAAGAGTTAGCCAGGCTTTTAGCAACAGAATCACCCATTTTACCTTTGATCTTAGGTACATCAATGTTACCACTGTTAAAAGGGATAGAAGATATAAAAATAGCATCATCATTATGAACCATCCTATTAAGCTAATTAAAACACCAACGATTCTCATACCAAAGATCTTTGACTTTAATATCAATAGCAACAGGACCACCATAAGAATCAACTAAAGCCCCCTTCCCCATTCAATCATCAAACCAAAAAGAACAATCACCTTTACCAATATCCCAACAAATAAGATCATTAGTAATTCTGACAACTTTAAGCATTTCACACCAAATAAAAGAATATTTCTTATTGTAAGTAATAGAAAAAGGATGTCTATTCAAACTATATTTAGCATAGCCCAAACAGAATTATTTTTACGAAATCTATACCAAAGCTTCATATAATTAATCTTAATAGAATCAGCTAAGCTACGAAAACCAAGACCACCCTTCTCAATGGGTTTACAAAGCTTCTGCCATTTAGTCCAGTGCATCTTAGTATTACCATTACCTTCCCAAAGAAATTTATTAAAGAGATTTTCAATCTTTTTAATAATACCCTGGGGAATATCCATAATTTGCAAAGAATAAAGAGAAAGAGACGTAAGAACACTTTTGAGAAGAGTGACACGGCCTCCAAAAGAAAGAAATTTATTTTCCCAAGATAAAATCTTATGTCTGATTTTATGAAACAAATTTAAACAAAGGCTACTTCTCATTTTGCCTTTATTAAAAGTGAAACCCAAATAGTTCAAAGGCAGCACAGCTTTATTGCAACCAGTATAATCCAAAATCCAAGCAATAGAGATTCTCTTGGAACAATAAAAGAAACATTTAGAAGTATTAAAATTTAAATCAGAAACCTTCTGAAAATCAACAAGAGCAGCCCAAACTTTCCTAATCGAAAATTTATTACCATTAGTAAAGATCATAAGATCATCAGCAAAACTTAAATGAGAAATACTCATACCACCTTTATGAATATAATTCACACTAGGATAGATCTTAAACAAAGCATTTAAACATCTCGATAAATAATCAAACGCAAGAATAAAAAGATAAGGAGATAGGGGATCTCCCTATTTTATACATTAATAAGCTTTGAAGAAACCACATTTGTTCCCATTAATAAGAAGGAAATAATAGTTGTTGCTAAGAGTACGAAAAATAAGATTGCAAAAAGTATCATTAAAGCCATTAGCACGAAGAATATTCATAATAAAATCCCAACGTATAGCATCAAAAGCTTTCTTAATATCCATTTTAAGAATAATATTCCCTCCTTTGCACTCCTTATCAATATCTATAAGGAGCTCTTGCACAATAAGGCCATTATCACTTATCTGTCTGTCTTTCAAAAAAGCAGACTGGTTCAGACAGAAAAGTTTATTTAAAATAGGTTGCAATCTCTTAACAATAATTTTAGAAATAATCTTAGATAAAATAGTATTCAAGCTTATGGGTATCTGAAAGCATCCCAAGAGTTAGCGTTGTTAACTTTAGGGATCAAGACAATATTAGAGGATTTAAAATACTTAGGCAAATCATGACCACGAAAAAAATCTTGAATAAACAATACAACATCAGCCTGAATAATATTCCAACCATGTTTATAGAATTCAACCGTGAAACCATCAGGGTCAGCCTCTTTGCCAACCTCCATCTGATCAATGATATTTTTAATCTCTGCATGACTAGGAATATGAGTAAGGAGTTATCAAATAAAGGAACATAATTATAAAGAGAAATATCCAGCTGAGTCAAATAAACATCATTATTACTAAAGATATTGGAAAAGAATTGAAAACCACTTTGAGCAATATCATTGATATTATTGAGCACCGTACCATCAGGGCTAATGATTTTAGAAATCATATTAACCTTATGTCTATTCTTAATGCAAGCATGGTAGTAAGTAGTGTTTCTGTCCCCATCCAAAAAATAGGTCTTAGCAGCTTTCTCAGCATAAAACTGCTCCTCCATATCAATAGCCTCATTAAGTTGTTGTTCCCCTGAAACAAAACATCCCATTCTATAGAATTGCTAGCAAAATCAAATTCAAGAGAAGCAACCTTATCTTCAAGCTGCTCAATGTTGCGGTGCAAGTTCCCAAAGACCTCCCAATTTCATTTTCTAAGAGCTTTAGCTAAATTCTTATGTAAGCTCCAAAGTCTATACCCAGAAGAACCAATAGCATTAGATTTTCAATTATCTATAAGAAACTAAGTATATTTGTCATGAAGGGTCCATATATTATAAAATTTAAAATTATACTGCTTTATATTATTGTTGTCCATGATTTTAAAAAGTAAAGGAGCATGATCAGAAGCATTAATGGCCAAATACTGAGCTTTAAAAAGAGAAAAAATATTAATCCAAGAAGGATTAGCAACAAATCTATCAAGACGTTCAAAAACCTTTCACATGGAACCCCATATCATAAAGCCCAGCATCCAGCAAGGTATCATTGAAATTAGAAATTAGATTGAGATTCGGAGGATTTCCACCTTTCTTCTCAAGAGGAGAAGAAATAATGTTGAAATCCCCTTCCATAAGCCAAGCTTCATTCTCCTGCTTAATAAATTTAATCAAATCCCAAAGGTCCAAATAAGCCTGCTTAGTACATCCAGCATAAATAATAGAAAAAAAGAAAAGACTCATTAAGATAAAGAATTCTCAAATGTAATAATTGAGTGTGATTAATAAGAATCTCAATACTCATTGGTTCTTTCCATAAGAACCAAATCTTATTATTAGAGTTAGCAATATAATTAAAAGCTCCAATACGTCTGACATAAGCCTCATTATTCATGCCTGCAACAATAGGCTCAAGAACACCCAAAAATCTTAAATTATAAACATGAATTAAATTTTTAAGTTTATTAGAAGCACACACTTTGGCAATACCCCTAATGTTCCAGATTAAAGTGTTAAACTTCATCAATAACAAGCTTACCCTTATTTAGTCTAGTAATAATAGTCATAGAAGGCTTAGCAACATTCTTACCCTACACTTGGGTTTGAACAGCCTTCGGATTCATATAATGTAATTCACGAACACCTTTAAATTTTCTTTTCCGAGATGATCTTTGAATCATACAATCCTCCTCCAGCTCATTTCGAGTAAGAGCAGGGCAATCCAGAGTAGCCAATCCATCATGCAGAACCATCTATCTATCTAATTCCAAGATTTCAGGGGTACTGACCTTATCCGTATCTTGAACCATAACAGTAGTATCAATATTATCATTTTTGACCAAATCAGTCATAATAGCAGAGGTACAATGAATAGCATTAGAAGTTTCAGTAATCAAATCATTATCAACCAATATAGTACCTATATTATTATGCTCATTCATAGAAGAATTAAATTGATCATCTAAAGAATGCAAAGAACCGTCTCCATAAAGATTAGCCTTAGTGATTTTCAAATCAGAATGCAACTCTTTATTCATCTCTTTATGATTATTTTTATTTTTCCGCAATTCAAGATGGGCATTATAACAATGAGAAAGAAGATGACCAAATATTTTGCAATTAGTGCAATCATGTGGTACAAATTCTTGTTCAGCCTTCTGCCAGTAACCATCATTAGAATTCCCCATCTAAATAGAATCGTGGAAAACCGAAGTAACATCACGTTCAACCAACACTCTAGCCATCCAAGGCCTAGACAAATTACAAGTAGCAAAATCCATTTTCAATGGCTTACCAAAAATTGATCCCAAGGAATAAAAAACTTTCGGATTGAAGTAATGTAGCTTCAGTCCGGGAAAGCGAATCCAAACAGGCACAATAGGGATCTCTTTGGTAGGATTAAAATCAGGTGTCCATTTAAGAAGTTTCAAGTAACATTTCTCAAAGGTCAAGATTTTCTTAGCAAATAGAGAGGTATAATTCTCTTCGAGCTACAACTTAATCATTAAGTTACGGCTATCGATTAACCCTAAATTTCATCCTCCAACCAGATGCAAATCCGAAAAGAACTTACGAATAACCTCCACTTTGGGATGAGTAAATGAAAATTTACCAATTAAAGTATACTTTAGTGGTTCAGTGAGAATGTTTGTATCTTCTTCAGTAAAAAGAAGCGCAGGTTTACCATTCTTGCGAGAGGCTTGTTGAAGCAAACCTCTGTTATGACTATCCTTTATTTGATGTTGGAACTCCTCAGAGAAACGAACTTCTCCAAACCCAAAAGATTTAACTGAAACCACATCTTTGAAGGACGGCGCTGCATAAGCCATGGAAAAAAGCAGGATAGAAAGAAACAAGCCAAAACTAAAGAAAAAAGAAAAGCCTAGTTAGGAGAAACCGAGAAAAGAAAGCTCCCAACGTAGAGAATAAAACAAGGGAAAAACCATCATAAAGAACCAAAGCAAACAACAACACCAAAGAAAAAATGAAAAAGCGAAACAGATCTGAAAGGAAAATGGACAAAAGAAATCGGCTAGAAATCAGGCACAAAACAAAGGAAATGAACAAGAGCCAGCGAAATGAAACGGTTGGCGCTGCAGCAACAGGGCAAAGAAACAGCGAGATCGGGCTAGGGCAGAGGATTGCGCGCGTGGGAGGCGAGGCAAGGAGAAACACAGAACGCGTAGAGCAGAGAAGAGCGATCGAGCTAGAGCACGCGAGATCTCAGAGGGGTAGAGGTCTCGGAGGGGCTTCATCTTTTTTGCGTCGCTCTCGTTCTTCCGACTCCCAATTCTTTTCGTTCAAGATGTCCGATCAAATGAGTGATAAGTCTATTGGCAATGTTTACAAGGAAAAGAGTTGTGATCATGGCCATGGCCATCACCATGACGACATCATCAACAAATGTCACGACTATTCTTGTTCCTACAAAAAAACCAGTCTAATTGTGATCAAAAGAAAGCAGAGTACGTAACTTGGTTCCCCGGAGAATTGATGAGATGTTTAGCATAGTAGAGTTGGAAATTAACTAAGCTTGAATAAATTAAAGGGCTGAAAGGAAACCAATGAGAAACTTGGAAACAAGAAAATCCTCATTTTAGTCTTTTTTTTTTTTTTTTTTTTGAAGTCAAATCAATGATAAAGAGAAAATATTAAACAATTTTAAATCATTTGCGTATCAAAGTGTTGTAGTACTCTCGAATAGATTTGTCTCCCTATTCCAAAGAGGGTGTCAAAGTAGATGGTGTATGCCCTAGATGGTGTATGCCCTAAAGATGTTATTGTCCTGTAAGTATGGGATGAAAAAATACCACAACCTTTTGTCATGCACCCAAGAAAATGATGGTAAAAGAAATTATCGGTTTGAGACTGTTGAGCAGCCATTTGAGAACAAAATAGTCAAAAACGTGTCATTCGCCGTATTTGATAGCGTTCATAAGTTCAAAAGGCAAGTAAACAAATGACTAAGTTACTTAAGAGATCCCATGACAAAATAGAAGAAATGAGATCATTGAAGATAGTTGGAATCAATGAACTGAATAAATATACAAATAGTGGATGATGAGTTTTTTCTTTGAAAAAGTAGAAGAAGACATCATGAAACACCTCTAAGAGAAATGAAAAGAGTATGATAAAGATTTAATCAATTATAAATCAAGATGAACGCAACATATAGATTCAAATTAGTGAGTGTGAGTCAGTGCACTACGTGCACAAGCGAACATGCAAGCACAAAAATGTGAGAACCTGGCTAACTCATGACTCATGAGAGAGGTAAAAGAGTGCATAATTTAGTGTGTTGGCGACCCCATAACACAAACAAGTGCATTGGTGGGTGCAAGACATGAGAGAGTATATGTGTAGAAAAGCACATAATGTGAGCAAACAAGTATCTAAGTGAGGCATGAAGCAAGTGGGTGAATATGTGAGGTGAGGAAGCGAGCGCATAAAGCTAGCAAACAAACAAGAGCTACAAGTAAGAATGTTACACCTAGGAGAAGCAAGATTGGCATGGAAGAAAAGTAAGGAGAGGAGAGGAGAGGGGAGAGAGAGAGAGAGAGAGAGAGTGAGAATGAGAAGAAAGAAGATGGGAAAGGCAATGTTTAGGCCAAAATGTCTAACCGAGCTTTGAGCCATAAATGAAAGAAAACGCATTATTTTTATTCATGATTGCTTGACTTACATGTAGAAAAATAAGAAAAATCTAAAAAGAAAAGACAAAGGATAATATCCACATTTATAAACATATATTAAAATTGTAGACCGGCCTTCCAATCCAGAACTTTCTTCCTATAACATCTTTCTAATCTAGCACTTCCCAACTATTACAATTTCATCATCATAGCTGTTGCAACTTGCAAATAGTAACTAATTTCATCAAAGGACTGCATTAGTCAGCAAAACATTGCCCCATAGGCTTTCTACATACATAACAAGAGGGAAAATTGGGTCTTCTAAGCAGATCACTAAACTTTTTTGTACAAATACAATATTTATTTCTCAAATGAGGAATCAATTACATGATGCCCATTTCTTAGCAAAAAAAAATTAGCTAACGGTACAAAAGTTGTTACAAATTGCATGCAAGGCTTTAAAAGTGCTTAAAGCTTTAAAAGTGCTTTAAAGTAAAAGTAAAGATTGTCAAACATCGTTCACAAAAACATGCAAAGACCAAGAGACTCCATGCACCTTTTGAAAATTGTAAAATTCATGCATAAATTTATAAACAAGTCGATGATGCAAAAAAGCCAAAGGACATGACATTCCTTCTAAGTTCAAACCTTCACCAAGATAAATTACTGATTAAATCTCGACAAACAGCTGCAAAAAAGACAGTTGACAGATCTGATTGGAGTTTTTTAAAAAATTTATATTGCAATAAAAGGAAGAATATTTAAAAATATCATCTAGTCTCTTATGGTTATCAGATGCCTACATGGCAGTCAATCAATAAAATACTAGAGCTTTTAGCCAATCCATTCCTCCGGTGTCAAGCCAGTGTGCGCACCATTAATCGAATAAAATTTTTGAAAAACAAATGAACAAGAGATAGTCAGCATTATAGCACAATCCCGTCACCCTAAACCTTCCAATAGCCTCCAGTCTTACCTGACCAAATGTAAACCTTCAATAGACTAATCAATTTTCTGTAGTCAAGATAGGTTTTTGCATCCATACAAGACTATATAAATGAGCACTATAATTTGAAATTTTGTTGCAATCTATCAAAAGTTTCCAAACTATATAACAACATTAAAATTTTCCATCGAGTCCTACTTCAATAAATTTCTTGAGCTGCTATATATCATATGAAAGTTGAAATAAACTCACACAGCATTGACAACCCAACTGAAAGGTCTTCAAGTGAATGAGCATGTGAATGTCCATGTGCAAAATCAGCCTCGCCAAAACTGCCAATATGGTCATCATGTGAGTGAGAATGTTTGCCACCTGGAAGAATTGGTATTAATTTCAGCAGCTAAGATGTTCCCAAAAAAACTGAATTGAGCAACTAGGACTTGTGAGCATCAAATTTCAAATAAATGGACATCAAGGCTTAGAAAAAGCCAAAGTAATATTAGACACCAAGAAAAACGTAATGAAACTTGCTACGATGGTGCTACACTTTCAGTAATGCAAGAAAGGCTGGAAAGTTTATATCCCCCAAATTCAAGTTTTATAGTTTACAAAGTAACTTGTTAAGAAACTTTTAATTCACATTTACATGGAGAGCAATTTAATATTTTTTTTTCAAATTCCCTTGATAATGTATGAGGGTGGGTTTATTCTTACTCTTTAAATTTCCTTTGATCCTAACAAAATCATCTAAAATTTTCACAACTTGTCAATCAATTACAGTTATCATCAAAAGCCGGCTACTCTTCTCATTAGAACTAGCTCCAATCCATCGATTAAATCTCAAAATGGTCCCTGACAATTTGCATGTGGATAATTTAGTCACAAAAAATCACATTCTCCAATTTAGTCTCTTGGCTATACAAAATTGATCCAAAACGATATTTCATATAAAAATTGGGATACAAAATTTATTTCCCTCGAATATAGAATATTGATCCCAAATTAGTCACTCCACTATAAAGAAATGATCACAACTTATTTCTCAAGAGACCATTTTGGATGAATTGTGCATAACTGAGGGAATAAATTGGCCATATACGAATAATCTAGTGATCGTTATGGGATTTAACCCTCCAATCCATCCATAATATTCATAGTAATAAAAAGGTTAATTTGCAATCATTTTCATTTTTTTATTATTATCAAAAGAATATATGTTGACAAAATATAAAACCACCATTCATTTAGAACATCAAAATTGCACGGGTATGAAATGTGGCATAATAAACACAAAATCAAGCACTATAATTATTGTTTGCTTAAAAATAAGTTGGGTGTTTTTTTTTTTTTTTTTGTGAATTGTACATTTATGTTTTTCATTTTTTTTCAAAATTTAATTTTACATCATTGAATATTAACTCAAATGTTTGTACTGTGATGTGAGCTTAGTAGTGCAACAATGTTGGTCCTTTCTAATTCTTGTGTTGATTTTTCCTAGACAAACTCCTATAACTTTGTCTATAGAGTAATCAAAACTTAGATTTACAATTTAAGTACCTTTGATTAGCAAAATACTTTCAAAAATTTAAAAGAATTAAAATAATAAATGAAAAAATATTTAACTTTCATTAAAAAATTATTAAATATATAAATACTGAAGTTAACTTTAAAATCATCACTAAGCTTTTTATTGAACTCGGTAATCCAAAAAATATGATTTTCTCATAAAACACAGCACACAAGTGAGTCAAAAAGAATTAAATTGATTAGAATAATATATGATCCCAACGATTAATCAATTTAGACAATGTAGTAAAGAATTACTATAGACAAAACTATAGTGCAGGTAATAAAATTAAATTTAAAGAATGATTTATTCAATTGAACAAGAGAAATATATTAGATTTTAAATTAAAGTGAAAAACTCTTAGTCAATAAAGATGATCCCTAGAGTTTGAAAAGTAAAATGAAAAAAAGAGAATAAAAAACGAATAAAAAAATAAAAAAGATGAAAGATGAAAGAAAAAAAAAAGATGAAAAAGTGATTGAATATTAAGCATTTAAGTCTTTTCTAGACTCCTAAAAATTCAACTGTTAAAATTTATCATATTTTCATTATTTATATTATATTTAGGAAAGAAAATCTATTTTATGCTCATTTGAAAAAATTAAACTAAAGAATTTTATAATTTTTAATCAATTAAAATCATTAAAAATCAATTATTCATATAAAGAACTAAGAAATTATGACTCATAAGAATATCAATGAAAATAGAAATTTAAGCAATGATTGGGTTACTTTGTATTTGTTATTTATGATTTGGCATGACAGACTTAAGTTCTTTAAATTATTTTTCAATAATATTAAATTTTAAGAAAAAAATGCTATCAAAGGACTTGGAGAATTAAATTTATAGTTAAGACTTTGAAAATTTTATTAAGTTTAAAAATGCATAAAAATTAAGTTTATTTCCATTTATTACCAAAGGCATGTGGTAATTGATGAAGAAAAGCATCCCCAAGCATAGCTCCAGCCTGCAAACAAAAACATCAAACAACATGAACAAGGTTGTGGGAAACAAGAAACCAAAAAAAAATGGCAAAAATTAGAAGGATGAATTCTACCACAGTCAAAGTACCATAAAAAATAATAGTCGATTCTGTGAAAAATTAATAAGATGGCTAGTAGGAAGTCCATAAGCGTTTTTTAACGGATAACTAGCAATTAAGAGAGGAGAAAACATAGAATGTTCATTGTTGAGAACATGAAATGAAAGTTAGCTGGATAAGAGATATTTAATACGGTTAGAAACATAGAACTAGCGAACATTGATGAACGTGAATAAGCTAGCATATTTCAGGTTATTCAAAGTGTTAAACCTGTATTGCAATGGAAACATGTTGAAAGAAAATCCCTGTACAAATTGCAGTGGCAACTGTAGGTCGACGGAGGGAAAGAACATAGTGTTGAGCATGGAGCCTGTTTGCATTGCAAAAGCAGGCTCCAGAGCTTTCTAGTTCCTACGAAGGCATTCAAGCGCCCCCAAAGGAGCACCCATGCACTTCATGGGAGCAACCAAACGCCCAAGGGGGCGGCCCAGCGCTCCAATCCAGAAGACTGAGCGTCACTGCACCCCAAAGTGGCGCTCGGGCACACAGTAGGGCGCCCAGGCATCCACTGCAGGGAGTCTGCGTCACGTTTTTGCTAGTTTCAGGTCCAGAAACAAAGCGATTGGAATTCAAGCGCCATAGAAGGGTACATAGGCGCTAGTCTTCCTGCAGTTTAACCCAAGTGAGAGGAAAGAGAACACCCAGAAGTGGAGCTATAATGCCAAGAGCAATTTGTAAGCAGTTAAGGATTTAAGATCTTGTTTCACAAAGAATCAAATACTCTCGCAGTGTATTCCTCAACTGTACTTAAAAGGTGCAGAGTGACGTCTGTGCAGAGGGTGGATTTTGGCAAGTGTTTTCTCCTATCAGATCAAGAGAGGAATGAGTGTGAATTATTGCAAGTTCTAGTGATGTAGAGATTGGATAAGAGTGGTGTAATTTTGTACCATTCACCTTCATGAGAAATTTTTGGTAGGTGTGACTCAGTAGTTTTTTACTTCTCTAGTTTTTCCATGTTAAATCTCTGTATGTTTTTTTTTTTAATTCTTTGTTTTGTGTTTTTGTTATTGTTCTGGATCTCTCGAATTGGTGTGTTTTTCAGTGGTGTGATTTTAGTTTTGAATTGAGTAAATCTGTAGTTTTCAGATAATGGTGGCGAGTGTCATAATTAGAGGTTCAAGAGGTGTTGAGCAGCAGAGGGGATCATACATGGCTTCACTCCAAGACACACAACAAAATTGTGTCGAAATGATGTGGTTGAACGCATGAATAAAACCATCATAAAGTGTGCCAGCAGTATGAGATTCCATCCAGCTTGATGAGCAATTTCAGGCAGAACCAGTGGACACTAATGTTTATTTGACCAATTGTCATCTGTCAGTACCTTTGAAGGA
Organism: Phalaenopsis equestris; assembly: GCF_001263595.1. NCBI lineage: Eukaryota > Viridiplantae > Streptophyta > Magnoliopsida > Asparagales > Orchidaceae > Phalaenopsis > Phalaenopsis equestris. The sequence goes on from NW_018164579.1 coordinate 270,358, forward strand.
AGGCTTGTCTAAAGAAGTTTGGAGTGACAAATGGATAAATCCATCTCACCTAAAGATATTTAATTATTTTGTATATGTTCATGTTGATGCAAGGTCCAAGGGTTTACTTAATTTGAAGTCTCTCAAGTGTACTTTGATTAATGGGTATAGCTAAAATTAATTTTAGTATAAATTATGATGTTACTTTCAATTCCCCTCATGCCTACCTTATGCAGCAAACCCATTGACTTCCTACACCTATCTTCACCTTCAATACCCAACCTCCTCTTCCCACCGGCAAGCTTTCACCCAAACAGCGACCGGCTCGTGACCTATTTTACATTCAAAGCCAACAAAAAATCCTACTGTCTTATCCCATCACAAATGACCGTTGCTTCCCTTTGCATATCCCCATACCACTGCTTACCTTTGTGGATCCACAACGCTCACCCCAATCGGGTCTCCACCACAAACCGGCGATTACTTCTCTCAACTCGAAAAATCACCAAACCATCACCCGACTTCCAAACAATTTGTCGTCTTGCTGCCACGAGTTCCTCGCCTCACATAAGTTATAATAAGGGGCACATTTAAGTACCCATTCAGGTTGTTCCAACTCAGCGAGGAAATCAATTTTGGATACTTACGCAAGTACCTGAAGACCTATACGCATTTTTTAGGCAGGTAGGTTAGAAGACACACATGGAAACTAAGTACCCGTTCAGGTTGTTCTAACTCGACGAAGAGATCTGTTTTGGTCATTCATACAGGTACTCGAAGGCCTATACGCGGACGGGTAGGTTAAAATACATAGCCCTGGTGTTTAACACTACCCATACACATCTTTTTAGATAGGTGGAGACATTATTCTAGCTAATTACCTCCCCAACTGAGGAAAGGTTTCCTGAACACTACCAAAATTTTGATTGAAAAGTAGACTGAAATAAAATAAAAGAAGAGAAGTCAAATTAATCAAAATATAAAAGAACTCAATTTTATTTAAAGACAAATTGCAAAATCATAATAAAAAAGAGGAGTTTATGTGAAAATATGAAAATCAAATTTAAATATTAAGCATAAGCTACAGGTGACTCAATAGCTTGTTAACGAGCACGAATGCAACTGCAATAATCTCAGTCACTCAGTAATAAGCATAAATAAGACCTGCAATAAATTGCATAGCCCGCCAACAAGCACGTGCAAGACTCTCTAATGAATATTCAAACTATCATATCGGGTTGAAAAGACAATTGAAATTCAAATAAAACTTAAAATGGGGTGGGAGAGAACTCAGTTTGAATCAACTTTTATTGAAATTTAAAATTTAACAAAATATGAATTGAATACAAATAAATGTCATATTTTTAAAGAACCATCAAGAATATAAAATGTGTATAATTCACCACCGGATCTGCAACCCCCCGTACGAGCAAACAAAAGAAGATATTTGAGCTTAAATGAAATATTTGCGTGCAATTTAATGATAAATTAATCACACATATACTCAAATTCAAATGAATTCAAAACTAAAATTATTTTTAAACTTGAAGATGTTATTTTGAAATTTATGAAAAAAGTAGTATGCATCTACCTCAAAATGCATTCATTACTACAAATAAACCCGTAAGTGCTCCGACCATGATGCTGAAGGATTGATCGTACGGTTTGAATATGTTGTGCAGGTTTAAAATGAATCGAATATTAAAATATATTATTTTAAAAGTGTGTTAATATCTCAAAATGCCAATTTGTCCTATGCTCTAAAAAGCATGCAAATATGCAAATTTTACAAAAGCAATCTCTTCTCAAAATTAAATCTAAATATCAAATTGTGCATGCTCCTGATCGGGTTGTCTTATCTATAAGACAATGTCGTAAATCACACTGGCCCAATCCAATGTTCCCCCTAATAAGAACTAGAGTTGACGAGACTAAGTATCACTTAGTCTGATCCTTCTCCGTGTAGAGATTGAAACTGATAAGACAGACTAATAACTGAATATTGGTCTTATATACGAAATGGCTGATAATTTATCACTATATCTATATGAAATTATCAAGCTTTTGATCAATAAATTATCTCAAGCAGATATCTTCAATATTATTGTACTTTCCAAAAAATGAATAAATGAGATCAAATCATAGATCTAATCCTCTATGAACGGGGCAGAGTTGACATGGTCTATAATATAATAAATGATTTCAATCATCTCAATTTCTGAAAAATGATCCTCTATAAGCAGAACAGAGTTAAAAAGGTTCAAAACTTTGATAATCAATTTGATAGAAAATTTCAACTGAGGGGTGAATTCAATTGATATAATTAATGAAATTGATACTTTGTAGGCAGTGTAGACTAGACAAGGTTCTAATTCAATCATGTGTCAATCTCATACCCAATCATTTACAGGTAAATATAAAATTGATAGTTTTTTGTTCTGATAAAAATTATCGGTCGATTTTCTTTCGGGAATGAATTTATGATTTAAATATGTAAATAATTTTCATTTTGAAAATAGTGTCTTAATTTTGAAACATGAGACCTTAAAAATCTCATTCATGTTATAGTTTAGATAGTTGAGCACAATACCACGAGAAATACACCACCCCGAGAGGCAGACATAATACTTGTTAGTAGACTCGACCATTTAAACCAACGGATTAATGACATACGTTTAGTCTGTGAATTTTGTGACATATAATTGTCCTACCTAGTATAAATATTAGATAGAGTTTATATTATCTGAGTTCCTAATTTTTTATAAGGGCAAGCCCCTATGGTTAATTACATCGAAATCACTTAAGGAAATCACTTAAGAAAACTCTCGATAATGAACAAATGTTTCATCTCCAAGAATTCAAAGTTGAGTTTTCACGATTGTTTGTAAGAAAAATTAAGTGGGAATGGACCAAATAGGAACAATTATTATCGGAGTCAAAAGAGCGAAAGGTAGGGGTTGTTGCAGACTCTGAGGCAAATCTCAATGATCTCCCAAATTATCCAATTGTTTGACTTTACATCTTAAAAGTGAAGTTCTTTGGCATTTACTTGTGTCATATATTTAGAATTAAAGCTTATATTTGCATAACACAGTCATAAAAATAGCTTAAGAAAATAAGAGGGCTTACTTCATACCAAACGAACAATCTTAGAATCTTAAAAGAGTTAGGACTTATATTGCACAACACAGTTGTGCAAAGGCCTAAAGATGAAGAGAAGATTTATACTGTGTTAAACGAACAACCTCGAAGTCCTAAGGGTTTATGTTGTTTAAAACTAAAGAAAAGTTTTGTTGAAGTAGATCTGCTTCATTGTTGAGTTTTGATTGTCATCTGAAATTTTCCTCCCTCCGCTTACTACTTGTTCTGAACTCCTTGCTATGATGGTTTTAAGTTTAGGGTTTATGTTTGAACTAGTAATTATTGTTGGGTCTCGGTGCTTGGCGTAGGGTTCCTCCTAAACAAGTGGTCTACTGTTTTCTGCCCTAGAGGTCTTTGCAGATATATTAAATAATATCTAAATAAAACATGTTGTAAGATACAATAAAAGGAAAATGTAGTAAAAGAAAAGTAATAGCACGTACCTGCCGCCCCCGATGTTGTTGCTAAAAGGTTAGCATTATAAATAAAACATGCAAATGTACATAAATTAAGCAAAACACGAGGAAACATGAGCAGGTGGATCAAGTTAAATAGCATATATAGAAGATCAAGGATAGATATAAGAATATTAAGTTGGGGGAATCAGAATCAGGACCGAAGCCCTAACAATTTCTCTAATGACATCTATAGGCAACCATGTATATGAGACCCAACATACGATAAAAGACTAGCAGCAAGACAATCAAGAGAGAGTAACCCTCAGCCCGGTCTATGTGACTGACACACGAACTTGCCAAAAATAACACTAAAATATTATTAGTTTGTCATATATAAATAATTTAAGTTTTTCTTTTATCAGGCAAAATATATAAGTGTTATTGGAAAAGATGTTGTATTATATGTTTACACATTTTTGTGAATTAGATAATTCAAGAATCAGTCACACTGATGGGCTAAAACCACCAGTAGCCCACGAGAACAAGGGCGGCCATTTACCAAATGTTGGTGAATAGCAGTATTAATCTCACATTCTCACAAGGTCCTCTGGCTTAGGAGATACGATATTATTTCACTATCCCGCATACTTAGATGCATTTTTCATCATCGTTTGTGCCACCAAAACCTCCAACTTACACCAGGTCAATGATCCGTATGTGGCCACATTTTAAATATTCACAGTTGCTTAAAAGGGTTTGAGTATGTTAAGTTGTAACGGGATAATTCTCATTAATTTGAAGGGGCCCGAATCAAATCTCGGTGAGTCCTTATATTTTAAGGATGATTTTCCTTAACAAATTATAATAAGTCAAAATATCATATGGAATTTCCAAAATCTTATAAAGGTATACGGAGAGTGACTCCGAACAACTTTAAAGTCTCATGGACTAGTCCAAGTTCATTTGGTCTTGCTATATTGTTGAGTTGATCGACCCGTGCTGGATTAGGAGTTATATTATTATACTTTAAATTGTGCCCAGTGTAATCTTGGTGATGTCTTCATTAGCCCACCAGAACGGCAAATGGTCAATCTCTATTTTTGTTGTTTCAAGTGTATGTTTGTAAATATCGGGGGGAATTCCACATTATTATCCTTCAATCGAACTTGAGTTTATCGTACTTCAAGATGCTTCATTGTTACTTACACTTTCTTGGATTGCTCCTTAGTGGTTATAAGTTAAACCTAGCTCACTACAAGGTTCCTTCAAGGCTTTAGGGGCAAATTTATAATTTTGAAAATTATGTAGAATGTATTTGATTTTTATCAATTGATTAATGAACTCTCTCCAACCAACATTTAGGGTTCAATTCAGTGAATTATGAAACTTACAATCCATCCCCCCCTCACCATTTGGTCATCCAAATATTTGCATCTTCTTATACCAAATAATTTAAATATTTACAATTTTACCCCTTTTTAGAAAAGACCATGAATGGTTTACTACCCCAATTACCTTTCATGTTGAATCACTTCAGTGAATTCATCATCATAAATTTTACCCTTTGTTGACCTCACTTTTGGTTGAGGTCTAGAAAACTTCTTTAGTAGCCTAGGTCTAGCCATAGGACTTTCCTATTGACTAGTCTTAGAAAATTAGAAGAGGTACCCCACCATTAGAAATTCAAAACTCTTCTTTTTACTCAGCTTGAAATTCCACATATTGATCTTAACCTCTAGCATTTAGTAGGAAAGATCATTATAAGAGAATTCAAGAAGAGTCCCTATAGGATTACTTGGCTTTAGGATCGACCCTGGGTGTTGACTTGGAACTAGGATACACCATATCTTCACAATATATTAATCCATGGTTCATTTAGAATGGATATTTATCCAATTCTATGTGGAATGCTTAACTTGGTCTTTTGCCCCTAGGCACCTCCAAAAATTCTATGTGAAATGCCTAACTTGGTCTTTTGCCCCTAAGCACCTCCAAATTACCTAACTGCCCTTGGAACCTAAATTTGTTTGCCAATCCTAAATTTTGCCAAAATACCTAAAATTGATCAAACCACATTTCAAACACCTTAAATACATCCAAAGTTTTCAAAATTTCCAAAAATAACCAAATTACCAAGATA
>NW_018164579.1:276115-276467 GCF_001263595.1 Phalaenopsis equestris
GCTTAATTGGTAGAAACCCACTTCACCTTGCTAAATTACAAGATAAAAGCATAATTCCTATAATTATCAAAATTTTGGAAACTTTATTAGCATAAAATGACTTTTGAATTTAGGGGTATAACTTTAGAAATCAATGATCTCATACCCTTATTTTATAGTCAAAATGATATTTGAATGATCTTGATAATGATCATTTAAAGTTTTAAATCTTTTCAAAATTAATACACACACTTAATACATTCACTTAGGTCTTAAAGACTTAGTGGTGAACTTAAGTTGAAATCCACATGTTAAAAGAGGATTAGGAAAATCAACATAATTAAACTCTTTTAAAACACCACAAGTCCAATTA
>NW_018164579.1:277874-307867 GCF_001263595.1 Phalaenopsis equestris
TTATCTAAGATGTAATTAACTATAGGGGTTTGCCCTTATAGGAAGCTTTTCCCGAACCCAGCATAATATAAACCCTATTTAATTCCTTATATTAAATAGGGGAACTTGTCGGCCAATATATTGGTTTCGCAGACCAAACGGATGTCATAACTTTCTTTAGTTTATTTGATCGAGCCTCACTCTCAATTCTTGTGTTCATCCTTCGGGATAGATACATGATTTGAGATAAAGTGCTCTTTCATTTAAACTATGAAAATTATGGGGTCAGTTTGACTTCATCTTTTTCAAAACTATTTTTTTTTAAACGTCTTTCCGAAACAGGCGACGGGATTTCAATTCCGATGACCGACAGCTTCTTACGGGCAAACCCCACACCAAAAAAATAGTGCCGACACTCTTTTTCCTCTGGTTTACCGTAAAATTTATTTTAATGAGTGACTAGAGTATGAATTCCAAATTTACAATTATACCCTAAGGCTACTCATCTTATAATTCTCACATTAGGGCTTCAATAATTATGAAACTTCACTAACCACTTACCCATATGTTAATTAAGACATTAGAGGTGAATTGGTATTTTTCTCTTTTCAAATTATTTTTTGTAACTACTTAAACCCATAATTGTAAAGTTTTTAGAAAAATTAATTTAATCAATTAAAATATGTTCTAAGTTCTTGGAAAAATTTTATGATGCCACTTAGGGTTAGAGGACCAATCAGGACTATTGTCATAATTTTTTTAATTATATTTTACTTTTTATAATTTTTAATTGATTTTGATAAGAAAATAAATAAAAAAATACATTTTTAACTTTAAAATCAACTTTCATTTTTATTTAACTCCTCTGACTTCAGTGAACTCACCAAACTTTATTTCATATTTTCTGAATCATGTTTTATTTTTTATAATTATTTTAATTAATCAGAGGTAATTACCATAGAAAATTAAGGCTTTTGGTACTAGAGATGTTCTTTGACCTTGGAAAAATCAGAGAACATCCCAAGGCTCATGAAGAATAAGTTTTGCATGGGGAGTAAGCCCTGAAAATTTCATGTCATGGTGATTAATATTTAATTATTTATGATTAAAATATTCTCTAGAGTGTTTACTTAATTTAAATTTAAATATAAAATAATTAATTTTAATTTTGGGTTCATTAAACTCTTATCTGTTTACTGAGCACGGAGATATTTTTATTTTATTTTTCTTGATTTTTCCACACCAAGAAATGATTTTTAAAGTTATATTTAATTTTTTGTATTTAATTAAATAAAAAATACCACATTTATCCACTTAACCATGTGGCATCCAACTCATCCCCGGCATCTTCGAACCGCCGCGCATCACCTCCCCATTGGTTACACTTTCCACGTGTCTTGCTTCGTCACCCGTGATCCGCGGTCTTCTATCGCACCGACCCGTCATCTGAAACGATCCGCGCCGTCCGTTTTAAATACACGGGAATAGACGACATCTATTCATCGTCTCCAATGTGTTATAACCCGAGAACCATTCACACTCTAGAACTAAAATGTCCTTCGATACTTAACCAACTTAAGTGTGTTTTATTCATAAACTTTCATCTAAGTGAGACAAACATATTTATATGGCTAAGTGGACATGGATTGTTCACCTTCTTCATAAAAAACCAAAATCGATGGAGATTTAGGGATTTTTTAACTATACATATGCCCAAGAGGTGGGGTCTCGATTGAGTTGGTTGAGAAGCTTCGCCTTGCGTCCACAAACCCCCTCCAAGTGATAGTTTGGTCTGAGATGGGGCCTACGTATGACCTAGAACATGGGATGGCTCGGGTGTGGTCTAGGAGCACGGCAGAGGCTGCGGGAGGGAGATTTCGATTGGGGAAATTATTTTAAGATGTGGTGAAGCTTTTGGAACAATCAATTTTGAGTTTTTGTGAAGTTGAGTTTATGACAGAAAAGGTCTTGGTTTTTTTTATGGTGAAATTAGGGTTTTGTGGCGGGAAACATTAGGATGGTGGGGATGAGCTTCGTATGAGTGTAGGGAGGGTTTGGAGCAATTTCGGCAGAGTTTCTCTCATTTAGCCGCGAGGTGCCCTAATTTATAAACTCAGCCATGGAAGAGGAGCTGAGCTTCAATTGGCTAGTCAAAGCTTAGGTGGCACCTTAGGGGGAGCTCTAGCAAAGGAGAAAGTCCAATGGGGAAAAGCCAAATTGGATGAATTTTGAGATTTCCCCCCATAGGTAGCTCTCGGGTTTGGGCTTACCGTCGGCCATGGTGAGGTTGTGGAACTTGGGTGGTCACCATCTGACTGTGGGAAGTCAGTGGTGGAGATTGGTGAGGCCAATTGAGTTGGAGCATGGGTAGGTGTGTTGAATTGAAGTGGAATGGAGGAGAGAAGATTTTGGGTTTGGCTTGGATTTGAGTCATGGGAAAGGCTTGGCTTACTCTCCATGAAGGTTGGACTTGGTGCATGACATTGGGGTTTGGGTGCCCATGTCCCAATCATGGGGATTTAGATTAATTTTAGGTTTAAGTGAGTCATGAGAGAAGTTAAGCACTTTTTAGCGGATCTTGAGAGAAGTTAAGCACTTTTAATGACATGTTGATGGCTTTGGTGGCTCACATGTAGCTTGGGTAAGGCTTCATGGTTTGGATGGCTTGTCATGAGAAAGGATTTAAAAAGTTTTGGGGCTTTTAGAAGGTGTTTCCATGGAGCCAAATTTGGGTAATTTTTTATCATGATATTTAAAACCTAAGGTTTGATTATAATCAAATGGCATGAGGGTATAATTTCATGTCATGGTGGATGGTGGCCTTCATTTAGGGTTAATTTCAATTTAATGATTGGGCTTTTAAAATTCATGGTGATGGGCTTGAGTTTGAAATTTGGTGGAATTGATTTGACATTTCGAGAAATTTTGGTTTTAATTTTGATATGGGAGATTTCGGTGAAAATTTAGAATTTTAGGTGAACTTGGAAATTTGGAGGAATTTTGGGCAAATTGGGTGAAAATTGGGTAATTTGGTAATTATGGGTGAATTTTGGTAAATTAGGTGGAAATTGGATAATTTGGGAATTATGGGGCATGGTGGTGTACGGGTGAGGCATGTGGGTGAGAGGTTTATGAGGGTGTGGTGAATGTAGTGATGTGTAGGGTGAAGTGTGGTGATGTGCATGGCAAGGTAGGGCGGTGAGTGGCTAAGCCAACCAGGGTCTTCCTAAAGCCTCATGATCCTATGAGAACTCTCGTTGAGCTTCCTCATGTTGGCCTTAACCCTCTTAATCAAGTGTTAACGATTTGAGATCACCCATATGAGACTTCAAAAAAAAGAGCTAGGAGGTGGTTTGAACTTCTTATTGGGTTGGGTACCATCACTAGTCTTCTAGCATGATCAATAGGAAGTTCTATTGGCTAGATCCTAAGCTCTAAGAGAAGAATTTAGACCTCACTAAAATAAGGTTAACAAAAATTTGATAAAATTCATAAAAATTATAAAATATTCAAATAAAAATCACTAAAAGTTAAAACCAAAAAAAATTCTATCCACTCTCACACCAGTTTGTAGACGACGACAAATTTATGATTGACCTAAGTTCACATATAGCAGTGTCATATCATATATACTACTAAATTCACTCGCAAATGAATCTACGCCAATAGGAACGTGGCCAGTGTACTCTATTCGTGTGGCTTGGTCAGCCAACTCCACAAAAAAGTAGTTAAGATCTGAGTCCTCTGACGGGAAGTTACCGACAAGTGGCACCATTAAACTACGATCAAGGCAGTAGTACGCATGTTCCCTAATAGCTCTATTCTTTGAGATGTGAATCATAGGGTATATTTGGTAGGGCACAAAGCCCTTTGTTAGCTATGATTGACTTAAATTATTCCCCTTAAATAAACTTCACCTCAGGTCTACAATGTCCCCTTGAACAAAGCAACCCATGGCTGCTGATCAGAATTCTTCTATCAGGTTGGGTCAACTACCACCTCTGACCAAGTAGATCATGTTCCATCATCATCTAGGATGACGAAACCACGAAATCTTTATCGAGTGCATCATCACTCCTCCAACATTAAGCTTTTTAGTAAATAGAGATAGAACTTTTAATAAGTAAAATTCAATCAAATTTCATGATATAATTTTCTAAATTGATGCTACTATACGCTAAGTTATCAGTGCCTCAATGACAAGCATTAATCGAAAGTGCTTTCCTATTATCGGGATTGTTAATTAACCATAGAGTTGTACACCTATAGGAAGTATCTTGTCTACAATTTCATTTGCACTCTAAAAATTTGTCTCGGGACCTCAAGTAAACTATCGCCATTCATTTTTTGAAGGGGTTGTGACAACAAACTTGTGGAGCCAAGAGCCTCCTCTAAGAGAAAATGCAAATCCTCATCGATTAAAGTTTTGACCGTTGGCTCTTCCAGTAAGGGCGCCCAATCTACGGATGGTTGTTAATGCCATATGAGAATTTTTTAGTGAAAGTTCCTTGGCTAGTTGATTGAGGATGTTAATCACTTCATTGTGAAATAATGAAAACAAGTCAACTATGACGATTGGGTCTGCTTGGTCCTGATTGCAACTTTGAATAATTGATATTAAAGTGGTAGATCATTAAAAATGTGAAGTAGAGTTTCTTCGTTGTATATACGAGAGTTCGTATCAACTATATTCTACTACATATTTGATTGAGGAAAGGTATTATGTTATTGGGACATATTTTGGTTCTTCATGGTGATGCCATGGAGCACATTTCTACGTTGGATTGATCTAGATCAGTTTGTGAGTTGTAAGCATTTCACTCTCGTTGCCCATATTTCAAAACAGGATTTGAGATTGAGGATGTATGAAAAAATGGATGGGTTGATCGTATAAAATAACACAGCTGCAAGGTTCTGATCGAGAAGGAGCCAAGTTGTGAATTCATTATTGGGTAAAATATGATATCGAATGAAATAGTTTTGATTGGACAAGTGATTGAGCTCGTGATAAAGCCTTCAAAACCATTTGTTGAGAATTATTTGAGAACTTGAAGTTTCAAAAGAGGGCAGTTATCTCCGGTCAATTGAACATTGACATTGTTTTTTATGTTAGACTTGAGAAACTTTAAAGAAGATGGCATTTGAGCTTCTCCAAATTTGAGAAGAGTAGGGTGACTGTTAGATTGTGGATTTGTTGAGGAAGTGGTTGAGTCATCATTGATGGAGAGATGAAAGAGGAAAAAAAAGAGAAAACAGAGCTCAGGGTTGAGAACTTTGCCTAAGTGCTGAGAAAGATGCTATTCCAATAAAATGAATAGATCCGATATCATGAAATTAAGGTTGGAAGAGGGATATCTGCAATGGTTAGAAACAGAGAACTAGCAAGCAGAGATGGAGATGAATAAGCTAGTTGATTGCAATCATATTCACGGCATTGGACTTGTATTGTAATGGATACATTAAAGGGCAGTCCCTGTAGATATTTTAATGGTAATTATAGATTGATGAAGGGAATGAATCCAGCTATTGGCGACATGTGGATTGGATTGAACTATAGGGGATAGTGACTGTTGTTGTTCAGAAAGAGTGGTGTGATTGTAGTGATTATGGATAGATTATAAGATAATGTCATCAACTTAACAGATATAGGATTCCATTTAATGCGTATTGAAAGTCAATGAAAACCAGCTCTCATAACATGTATAAAAAAAAAATTAATTTTAACAACATGAAAGGCCACAACAAGTGGAATCAATTTGTGGAGGGCATTGTCCCGGTGATAAATCAAATTGTAAACATTTTAGTTCTTTATTTCTTGTTTGGAGGAAAAGAACACGTTCCCAATAAACACAACTTTCGCTCGGTAAACCAAAATGAATAGAATAAGATTTTCAACAGTTATGTTCCTTTTAACAAAAATGTTGGTATTCACGACTTTGTTCTCACTAAAATCATGATTATTGCTCAAATGAATGAATGTTCATAACACCGTTCCTCGAAGAAATCCCCAGTCATTTAACAGTTATTTGGTTAATAACCAGCCTTGTAGTGCTCTATAAGAGATAAAAGCTATTGCAAGTTTAATTATATCATTCTTTTGTAAGAAAAACAATGTAGGATCAATAAAAAAAATAGCTACCTTAAAATTCAGACATGTAACTATGTAAAAAAAGAAAAAGTTTGTCTCCCTTGTAAACTTAAGGCATGGATATTAAGACCTAATAAGACCTACGACTGCATAGAATAAGAAAGGATTTGAAAGTTAACAGGGGAAAATCATATGGAAAGAGATGAAATGTTAAGACATCACAAAGAAATTAGTGAGTTTTAAGCCTATTCTCAGGCAAGTAGACATTATAAACCACTTATACAAAATTCTGAAATTTCAGTCAACTGGTATGTAAAAAAGGCTGATTATGTATTTAAGCAACAGGATGAGCCCAAGGCATGAGTCTTTATAAACTTAAGGTATGAACCTTTATGTATGGTGAAGATTAAAAGTTAACACTATCAACATATATATATATATATATATATATATATATATATATTGAAAGACCAAAGTCTAATATATTAACTAAAAAGTATGGTACAGATAGATTTTGTCGAAAGCCCTAAACATGGCACCCAGCTCACACAAAAAAGGAGAAAATACAACAAAAAACATAAGAGATCTAAATAAAAAATCAAAAGCTGCCAGAATAAAAGTATCAGGTAGCTGGAGAGCAACCCGATTTTGCCTTATCTATGCCTCTAGTTCTAAGGAAGAAGCCAGCTAATAAATTGGTCAGATGAGTGTCATTGTCAGTAGTAACCAATGTATCATCTAATAGATTCCCTAGCTCGAGTAATTCTCCATTCTTCTTCTTCCTCCTGGAATAGACTTGACATTCCTCATCCGAAGAATCAGTCTGATGGGGTAGAGCTGAAATCAGCAGACCTAATCAGCAGAATGGTCTGAAGTGTGCATGATATGTGTAGGTTGTTGAACATTAGAAACAACTACTTGTTGTACCATCTGATCTTCTATCGGGTCAAAGAAACACTCTCGTGTGTTTTAGCATGTAAGTGGGTCTTCTTCAATAACAGTAAGTGGTATCAGCACATTTGGATCTGTACCTGTAGTAAGGTGTTCTTCATGTGGACTGCGATGTTGGAAAGAGGATCGGATTGGACTTTCTCAACAAGGATGGTAGGTGGCTGATCTTTAGTGATATTCGACTTTAGATGAGGATGCAAGCGATAGCAAATAGTAGAACTACGGTCAAACATATTACAATGAGAGCAATAAGGAGGATGTGGTTCTATTTCAACCTTTTGTCAATACCCGTTGTGAATAGTGTCAATCGATATCTCATCCGGAGCTGGTTGAGTGATATCTCTCTCAACTAAAACACAAGCCACAGAGGGTCTGGTGACAGTAAGCGTAGGACTATCCACCGTGAGAGGCTTATCGTAAACAGTTGCTAAAGAGTAAAGGATTTCCATGTTGAACAGATGTAAGTTTAACCCCAGAAACTTTATCCAAACAGGAATTATACATATATGTATATATATATATATATATATATATATAGAGTGTGTGTGTGTGTGTGTGTGTGTGTGTGTGAATGTGTGAAGTTACCAAGAGAAATCATATGCCATGGCATGAAATGTTAAGTCGATCAAGTAAATACTAAATTTTAATTCCATCCTCAAAAAAAAAAAGCAACAAGTTATAAATTGCTTGGGATATTTTTAGATTTCAAGAGAATGGTAATGTAAAAAAAGGTTGATCATTTATGCACTCATCACAATGAGCCCAACTCACCCATTCAAACAAAAAGCCCAGAAACCCTACTCTGATTAACTAAAAAAATAAATAAATAATTACCACCCAATGGCTTTATAATGAAACATTAAACCAACAGATGATATTTTCAAAGCATAGTACAATAGGAACACAAGACAAAAACAAACACCAATTGCATACTTCTACAAAAGGAAAGACAGGTCAATTGTTAAACCCACAAGCATTTAGGTTCATACAAAATTTAATTTTGTATTCATGTGTGATGATTTTTGTTGACAAAACACTAAAAAGTGATAGGAAATTCACAAGAGCAATTGCCAATTTTATTGGGGTTGAGGATCAATTAGAAACTAAACCAGACTACGGAATAGTGGGATCACATCAAATTGAGAAAATCAGAACAAAGAACTAAATAGAAAGCGCAATCAAAGTAACATAAAAATAGCACGGGAATTTTACGTAGAGAAACCTATCAAGGGGAATAATTACAGAACCACACCCCCAGAAAACTCCACTATGAATTTCAGAGAGCTTATGGAGAACACTCAAACTTCCTCTCTACACACAAGGAAACTAACAAAACCTCGCTCCAAACTCTTCCTACTCCGATCCAACGCAAAAAATACACGCTGAGATCCCAGAAATGCTCCTCTCCAACACTCTTTTCCTTCGCCAAAAACTTATCGAAGAAACCTTGAGCAGGAACATCAGATACATCGCTCGAAATTGGGATTAAAAAAACCAAATCCCGTCAAAAACCGCCTTTAGTGCATATGCGCCAATAGGCTTGCGCATAAGCGCCATCCTCTCTGTATCAAGGTAGCGCCAAAGTGGGAGTGGCGCATATGTGCCCATAGGCTAGCATATGTTCGCCAGCTTCTCTGCTACTAGCATTCAAGTGGGTGTTTATGCGCCCATAACCCGGCGCATATGCTTTAGGTGCTCAACCCCTATTTGCAGCTCTTCAAATCTGTCTCCACACATAACAATCTCCTACTTGTAGACTGATTGCACCCAACAGAAATCTTTTGTACCAGCACTTCCATTTGAATCGTCTTCATAATCACGTACCATGGTGTGGCACACCCCTGGTCTCAACCTTCATGAAATTAGCCGAAGCCAAGCATAGCTTTAGTTTCTAAATGGTCAACACCTTCGTAACATATCCATAAGATTCTGAACTGTTTGTATCTTCGTCAGAAACAACTGCCCATCTTCAAGAAAAGTGCGAATAAAATGATACCACAGTTGAATGTATTTCATCCTGGCATGAAAAGTAGCATTCTTAGCAAGATTAATCACACTCATGTTGTCACTATAGAGCTTTTCAATACCCTGCTCCTAGCTCAATTCTACCATGTAACTTTGTAGCCAAATCATCTCATTGCTAGCCTCAGTAATAGCAATATGTTTGGCCTTCGTAGTTGAAAGTGCAAAGATTTTTTGTAACCTGAAAACCAAACTCACCGTTGTGCTCCCTAATGTGAAGATATTCCTTGTTGTACTTATTCTAATATCCAAATCTCCTACCAGATCTGAATCTACAAATCCCGATAGATTGATCTCTACACTTCCAAAATAAAGTGTCATGTTGACCGCTCCCCTCATATACCTAAGAATTCACTTTATTGTCTTTAAATGATGTTTGTCTGGATTGCCCATGTACCTGCTGATCACTCCCACTACATATGCAATATCTGGCCTGATACAAATTATCTCATACATAAAACTTCCAACTGCTGAAGCATGCGAAGTTCTCTCCATTCGTGTTTGCTCTGCTTCAGAGTTAGGCGATGGCTTTTTAGATAGTTTAAAGTGACTTCCTAAAAAAGTGCTAACTGCTTTCACCTCACTCATGTTGAACTTCTATAAGATCTTCTCAACATACTCTAACTGAAACAACTTCAATGTTTCTGCACTCCTGTCCCTACTGATTCTCATCGCGATGATCGTCCTAGTTAAACTTCAATCCTTCATCTCAAACTCACTTAATAATTGTTTCTTCAAGTCCCTGATTTTCTCCATATTCACCCCTGCAATCAGCATGTCATCCACATTCAAAAGAAGCAATATATAACAGTTATCGAAATGTTTGATG
This sequence comes from Phalaenopsis equestris, assembly GCF_001263595.1. Taxonomy (NCBI): domain Eukaryota; kingdom Viridiplantae; phylum Streptophyta; class Magnoliopsida; order Asparagales; family Orchidaceae; genus Phalaenopsis; species Phalaenopsis equestris. Next base: position 287,744 of record NW_018164579.1, read on the forward strand.
AAGCAATAGTGGTTTGTATGACACTTCAAGTACTCATTATCTGAAATGAACCTGTCAAACCTTCTGTACCGCTGTCTCGAGGTCTGTTTCAAGCCATAAAGGCTCTTCTTCAATCTGCATATCAAACTTCTTTGCGTGGAATCTTTTAACCTTATGGTTGCACCATATACAGTACCTCCCCCAGATCTCCATGTAAGAAAATTATTTTTACATCCATCTGTTTCAGATGTAGATTTTCTTCTGCTATTAGACTCAGCACAACCCTGACAATCATTATCTTCATCATTGGAGAGAAGATCTCAGTGTAATTCGCTCCTTCCTTCTGTTGGAAATCCTTTAAAACAAATTTTGTCTTGTAGCGCTTACTACCATCTGACTCCTCTTTTAGCCTGTAGACTCACTTGTTGTGTACTGCTCTTTTGTCATTTGGTAGTACCGTCAATAAAGATTTCATTTCTTCATCTATGGCAAGCACTCACTCACTTGAATCTTCAACTTGAGTGATCTCCTCAAAGCACTCTGATTCACCACTATCAATTAGTAACAAATAGTTTAAATAAGGAGAATACATGTGTACGGGTCTTGTCATTCTACTAGATCTTCTAACTTATGTAGCAAGTGATTCAGGAACTTTCAATGCTCCTTCTAGTTGAGCAATATTTTTTTCTTCATCCTCCTAATCACCAGTATCTTCTATCTCAATATATTTGAATTCTTCAGAAGTAGCTGACGGACAATCTTGAGTTCCGACCCAGTCCTTGAACATTTACATCTCATTGAATGTGAATTCCTTGTTTATGATGAATTTTTATTCTGATAATCACAGAACTTGTATTAAAATTCATCTGAGTCATATCCAATGAAGATGCACCTGACAGATTTCGATTCAAGCTTGGTCATGGACCCTGCATCAACAGGCACATATGCAAAACATTCTAATACCCTTAAATGAGATAGACATACCATTTTTTCACTCCAAACTTCTGCAGGTAAGTCTTCCTCAAAGATAAGCTAAAGTGTTTACTGCTTCAGCCCAAAATTATTTTGACAAAGCTGCATGCAACTTCATGCTCCTAGCACGCTCCGTGATTGCTCTGTTCATGCGTTCGGCCACACCATTCTGTTGCGATGTCCTTGGGACAATGAACTCATTATGTCCCCTTCTGTAGCACAGAAATTCTTGAACTCCTGATCACGATACTCGCCCCCATTATCTGATTTGAGACGCTTCAACTTCAATTTTGTCTCATTTTTTATTATAATCTTCTATTTTTTACAGACTTCAAATACATCAAATCTTTGTTTTAAGAAATAAACTCATATCTTTCTCGTGTGATCATAAATAAGCATGATAAAATAGCGAGTGGATTGAACTGAAGTAGGACTTCATACATCAATATGCTATGACTCCAGTGTCTTTAATTTCACCATTGAACAGCTCTTAAAGAAAGAAATTTTCTTCTGCTTATTATACATATGGTATTCACAAAAATCCAAATCAATTGATTTCAAACACTGAAGTTTATTATTTGAAAGTAGGAGCTTCATATCTTCTCGCTCATATGACCAAGTCTACGATGCCACAGACCTGCATCTGCCCTGGTTCCAACAACATCAATGAAATCAATCACTAAATTGATCAGATAAAAGGTGCGTTCAATGTTGCCCCGAGCCATCACAAATGCCCCTAGTCACCTTTCACGGACCACCTGTGGAAGTACTCACGAGTCCTGACTTTGTCAGCTGGCTCACAGAGATAAGATTTATCTTCAAAACAGAAACATGTTTAACTTAAGTAAGCTTTCAGACTGTTTCATTTGACAACCAGAGATCAACATTACCCTTTCTTACTACGATGTAAGTCCTGTTATCTCTCAAATAAATCTTCCTTAAATCACTCTGAGTGTTATTTTTAAACACTTCTTTATTGGGGCAAGCATGAGAAAAGGTATTTGAAGCTACCATCCAACATTCAGTGCTGACTAGGGATAACACGAGGGAGTCACTTTGGATTTCACCAGTAAAGACATTAGAATAGTACTATTATCATGTACTCCACCATCATCTTTCCTTAGAGCTTTGCAATCCTTATTGAAATACCCCTTCTTACCGCAGTTCCAGCATTATCCTCTACTTGACTTGGGCTTTCTTTTTTTGGACTTAAAATTTCTTTTTTTGGACTTGAATCTGCCTCTACATGTATTCCTGCCAAGATTCTTTCGCCTGTTATCAGCATTCAAACGCAGAACCTAAATGTTCATCATTCGTTGTTTTTCTACAAACTTCTTCATTTAGCATTAGACCCACCAACTCATCAAAGTTTAACTCCGAAGTCTCTAAGGAATTACTCACCGTCATTACCAAACCATCACAGCTATCCGGTAATGAAGATGGTATCATCAGTGTTCTAACCTCATCATCAAACTTGATCCCCACAGAACGCAATTGACTCATTACAGTGTTGAAGTTATTGAGATGTTCTGTCATTGAATTGCCTTCTACCATCTTCATGTTGAATAACTTCTTCATCAGAAAAAAATTTTATTAGGAACAGAAGGTTTTTCATACATCTTGGTCAGTGTCTTCATGAGATTCACCGTAGTTTTCTCATTCACAATGTTGAACACAACAGATATTGAAATAGACAACCAGATCAAACCCAATTTTGTTTGATCCAACGCTTCTCATTCCTCCATAAGAATAGACTCAGCCTTCCTTGTGATTCCTTGTAGTGGCAAATATAATTTTTTTCTGATACAGCAAACCCTCCACCTGCATCTTTTAAAATGTGAAGTTCATCCCATTAAACTTCTCCGCTTTGAACCTTGTTTCTTCGGTCATAGCTCCCATTCGAATCTAACATCACTTTGATATCAGTTTGATAGGAAATTCACAAGAGCAATTCTCAACTTTATCGAATCCTAGAATCAATTAAAAACTAAACCACACGATAAAATAACAGGATCGCACCAATTCGATAAAATCGAAACAAAGAACAAAATAGAAAGCACAATCAAAGCAACCAGAAAAGAACACAAAAATTTTATGTGAAAAAGCATGAGAACGAGAAAAAATCATTGAGCCACAATACCGAAAAAATTCCACTATGAATTTCAGAGAGTTTACAAAGAACACACTCAAATTTCCTCTCTACACACAAGAAAATTTACAAGAACTCGCTCCAAACTCTTTTGCTCTGATCTGATGTGAAAAATACATGCCGAGATCCCAAAAAAAGTCCTCTCTGACACTCCTTTCCTTCACCAGTAACTCATCGAAGAAGCCTTGTGTAGGAACATCTGATACACCGCTCGAAATCGAGATAAAAAAACTAAATCCCGTCAAAAACTACCCCTGGCGCATATGTACCAAGCTTTCTGCAAGAAAGGAGCGTAGCAGCTAATGTTGAGAGCATATGCGCCAATATGCGCCAGCCTCTCTGTATGAGCCAAAGCGGAAGTGGCCGTATATGTGCCCATAGGTTGGGGCATGCTACTCTCATTCAAGTAGGCGCTTATGCGCCCACAGCCCGGCGCATGTGCTAGGTGCTCTGTCTCTATATACAGCTCTTCAAATCAGTCTCTACACATAACAACGAGTTCAAATCCAATGTCTTGAGTTGTATATTTTGTGAATATGTTGGGTTTCAATGTTCTTTAAAAACCCAAAAGTTCAATAGCCCGCACACCACAGTCCTATTCTTCCTAATGAAAAAGGATGAATAAACACTTCTCGGAAGCAATCATAAAGGCGTAAGAATATTTAACTGGATTTGTAAAGACGTAAAATCATAATCTTCAGCTTAAACTTACAAAGAAAACTAACTTAAGTACGTTGGTCTGACTTCCAACTGCACCACGATTCGAAAAGTTTGTAACTTACCCCAAAGACAGCCAAGCAATCTACCACTGCCCTGGAAGGTTTTCCCTGGACTGCAAGAACCCAAAAGACAGCTCAAACAATTCTGAAAACAAACAACTGCAAGAGCTAAAAATCAAATAAAAACTCAATGAAAAAGACTTCTAAGAGACACTTACAGAATATCAGAGGCAGTATGATGAGGCAGATCAGTGACGCCATGCTCACAAGCAGTGAGCATCCCATGGCCCGCACCCAAATGCCTTCAATTTCCAATTCCAATCCAACAGAAAGTGAAAAATCATGGAATTTCTTATAGAATTCCATATTGAACAGATCATTATTACATCAACTAGATAACAAGTACCTAAATGTGATATCTCATGTTGATAACCATCATTGGAGTGAAAATGGTGATGGTGGTGGAAGCCATATCGCTCCCGAGCTAGATCTTCCTCCTCCGCCAACTCCTCTGGGAGCTTCCGACTTTGAATCTCGTTGTGATCGTGATCGTGATCGTGATCGTGATCGTGATCGTGATGATGATGATGAAAATGATGGTGATGATCGTGGTGTAAGGCCGGAGAAGAGAAAGAGCAGGAAGGCGAGGCTTCTTCAGTTGCGGCGCATTTGACAAGCGCCGCCGTCCAGGTGGCAAGGAGGAGTAAGATGCTGCATAGGAGCCTCCGCTTCGCCGTAATTGTGAGGAGCGCCATTCTTGTTGTCAACAATAGGCACGGGTAATTCGGTGACAAGGGCTGTTTGGCTGCAAATTAAATTTTAATAAATCGGCTAACTTTGAATTTATCAAATTTTAGGTGTTTAATAAGTAAATACTAATAAATCAAAATGAAGGAGCTTATTTAGGAGAATTTATTTTAATAAACATCAAAAGATAAAGATTAAATTATAAAAGAAAATATAAATGAGTATTCAAAGACTCAAAATGCATAAAAAAGGCCATTTTATGTTAATTAATAATTAATTATCTATATTAATAATTAGTTATTTTTGTAAACTAATTATTTATTAAATAATAACTTAATATTAATTAACTATTAATTATATAAAATAAGAATTACTTAAAATTTTACTAAATAAGTTAAATTTTAAAATATATTTATATTCATTAATAACTATTAAATAATTACAAATAAATTTATTTAATTATAATTAATTTTCTAATAATAAAAAATACTTATTAATTACTAATCAATTAATTTAATTGATAGAATTAATTTAAATAAAAATAAATTAAAACCACAAACTCATCTTTCTCTTCCCCTCTCCACGTGAAACCCTTGTCTGCTCCTTCCTCCTCTCTCGCTTTCGCCCACACTTCCAATCTTTGTCCATAAGCCTCGCTCCCCTCCCAGTTTTGCACAAAACCATCGCCTTGATGAATAAACATCTGCAATATAGTCGTCATTAGAGCTAGTTGGGAAGGTAACAACGGGAGTGCGGGTTACAAAGACTACTAAAATTCCTATCTTTCTCATCCTTCTACTCCGCTCCTACCAGAAACCATTGAGGAATGTAAGCATGTTCGCGTCATTCTCCCTGTTGGCTCATCCTAGATTTATTAAATCTGTCAATTCACTAGATTTAGTAAATTCTAAATTTATCGCAAATCGACCATTTTGGAATTTATGGGAGCTCAAGATTTACAAAGGCGTTTTTATTGCTGGTATGATTTAGCTTAAATCCTGCTTAAAATCGGCTACCATACAACCCCTTAACGGTGAATGGTGCTTTAACAACATACTTTGCCCTATTGCACTGCACATACTCCCAAGACTACTACCCGCTTTTGAATGTAGGGTAAAGTGTGTTTAGGGCAGCTGCAACTAGAGATGCCAAAAAAGCTATATTATTAGATTTAAGAGTACTCTACAATCAAGTTTACTTTCTCTGTCTATCATGTGTTGCTCTCAATCTATCTTGTATTAGTCTAATCTTTTGAGTAGCATCATCTACTAACTCAATGCTCATCAATCTTGTTTAACCCGCCTCTGTCAAGATGAAGTTGTCCTACACCTTCTACTATATAATGATTCATATAGTGTCATATCAATACTTGTCTGAAAGTTATTATTATATGTGAAGTTAATCAAAGGAATATGATCCCCCCAACTCCCACCAAAATCAAGTGCACATACTCTCAATAGATCCTCCAACACATGAATAATCCTCTCAGGCTGACCATCTATTGTTGATGAAAAGTTGTATTAATGTTTAATTTAGATCTCAGACCTTCTTGAATATCTCTACAAAATCTAGAAGTAAATATGTCAGCTCTATAAAAAATAATGAACTTTGGTATCCCATGCAGTCTAACAATCTTAATAGGTATAGATGTGTCAACTTAACAATTGAATATGATTGTCTCATAGAAAGAAAATGCACTAACTTCATTAACCGGTCAACCACCACCCATATTGTATCCTGATCTTTCCTAGACCTTAGAATACCCATAGCAAAATCCATAGTAGCATTCTTCTGCTTCACTTAGGAATAGAAAAAGGTTGCAACAAACTACTAGGTTTCTGATGCTCTGTTTTCATCATCTGATATGTCCCACATCTCAAAATAAACTCAACCACCTTACACTTTAATCCAAGCCACTAAAACATAAGTTTCAAATCATGATACCTCGTACTGCTACCAGGATGGAATGTATATCCAAAATAATGAGCCTCATGCATTATCTCTTTTCTCATATCATCATTAGCAGGAACCCAAAGTTGATGCCCACAAGTCAACATCTCATGATCATTCACATGTAAATTAGGTTTTCTTCTTGAATTAATTCGATCAACTATTGTGGCATACTCATCATCTAACCTTTGAGCTCTCTTAATCATCTCCTACAAAGAAGCTTGAAATACTCGTCATCTAACCTTTGAGCTCTCTTAATCCTCTCCTACAAAGAAGCTTGAACAATCATTTATGAAACTACTACACTCACATCAATAAAATTAATAACTTCCAACTCCAACATCTTCATCTCTCAAATTAGAGTCTCATCAAATGTAATAAAACAAGATGTCACACCAATAAATTTTCTCTTCAAATTATCAACTATCACATTTGTATTACCAAGTTGATACATAATGTTAAGGTCATAATCCTTGGTCAAATCCAACCATCTTTGTTGTCTCAAGTTTAGTTCCTTCAAAGTGAAAATGTACCTTAAACTCTAGTGATTTGTATGGATATAACATCTCACTTTATATAAATAGTGTCTTCATATCTTCAATGCAAATTAAATAGATGTCAACTCCAAATCATGAGTAGAATAATTTCTCTCGTGTGGTTTCAACTATTTGGATGCATAAACAATAACTCTCTCTTTTTTGTTGCAACACACAATTCAATCCTCTTAAAGAAGCATCAGTGAAGTCTTGAAAACCCCTCGTCATCAGTTAGAATTATCAGAATAGTCTTTGAAACCAAGCAATCCTTCAACTTCTAAAAACTAGCTTAAAACTTAGGTGTTCAATCTAAAAGAACAGCCTTTTGAGTTATTATAATTGGAGAAACTACAATCCATGAAAAGCCGATAACAAACTTCCTATAATAACATGTCATGCATTCATGCTAAGAAATTTGCAAACCTTAAACACTATAGTTGGTATTGACCAATCACCAACTGTATGCACCTGTTGAGTCAAACTATAAACTCTAGGCTGAGTTGGAATTATAATAATAAGAGTAATATACTCCCTCTGACTCTCTCTTATTTATATTATTAACTATTTTTCTAAGAGTTTTGGAGTCTTATAAATTATATTATATAAAGTGAATGTTAAACAATATAACAAATTCTGTAATTACCATTATATCGCTTTTTCATTTTATTATAAAAATTTATATTATGATAAGATCTTTCATTGCTCAGTCCTAAGCCTCGTCTGCAAAAGATGGATGGATGTATTAGATAGTCAACAATCGGCATAAAATTTTTGTCGAATAATCATAAGATGAATCTTGTAAATCATTATGTAAATGATAGAGCATCCCCTTGAAGCGATACACTGTATGGCCTGAATACAGTGAAAAAGTGTGCAATAGCTCCTAAAATAGAGCTCGGGTGTAGTGTTAAATAAGCAACGGTTCCCATATTATGGACAAATGCATGAAGTTAATCCATGAAACTAATATTATGATAAGATCTTGGAATATAATCTCATAGGTAAATTAATGAAACTAGTAAATATTAAGAATAGAAATATCTTATACATTCAAGAAACTAGATGAGTTAGAGAAAATACTAAGCATTTTGATAGCTTATGTTTTAAACTTTAATATTTAGGTAATATTCACACTAGAAATGGTGTAAGTTCAATTATAGATAAGGGCTTGAAAGATAGTATTGTAAAAATTAGTAGAGTTGGAGATAGAATTATAACCTTAAAGATTGTTGTTGATACTAAGATTTTTAATGCTATAAGTGTTTATGCTCCTCGAGTAGGTTTAAATATAAGTTCAAAAAATAAAAAATAAAAACCTTGAAGAATTAATACAAATGATACATCTTGAAGAATGAATTTTTATTGGAGGAAATCTAAATGGTCCTGTTGGTAGATTAGTGGAAGATGTTAGAAATATTCATGGAGCCTATAATTTTGGAGTGATTAATGAAGAAATTGAAACTATGTTAGATTTTGTTTGAGCTTATGAATTTGTTATTGTCAATACTTTATTTAAGAAAAGCGATGAGCATATTATTACTTATAAAAATGGATCTGATAAAGCACTTATTGACCATTTTCTTATGGGAAAAATGGATCGTCGAGAATGTAAAGATTGTAAGGTCATTCCAAGTAAAAATTTAAGTACTCAACATTAATTATCAATTCTGGATTTAAAGAAGAGGAGTTCGATGATAAAAAAAATGCAATAACATATTATCATAGGATTACATTGATGCACCTAAAAGACAAATAAAACTATATTGATGAGTAAACCTCAAGATTTTAAGATTTGGAGTGTTCATAAAGAAGCTACTTCTTTGTGAGATAAAGTAATAAGCATTATTAAACAAAGGGAAAAAATGTGCTTGGAGAATAAAAAGAAAAAAAAAATTATAAATACAAAATAATTGGTGGTAGAATAATAATGTGCAAGAAAAGATAAAACATAAAAGAGTTTTGTGATAAAAATTGTTTTAAATGTAAAATCTTAGAGAACTGAAAAAAATATAAGGTGGCCCATAAAGAGTCCAAGAGAATAATTTGTGATATCGGACTTCTGTTTTTAATAATTTTTATAATGAATAAGATACTAAAGATGATAAAAGATGTATGTATAAAGTAGTCAAAAAAAGAGAAAAGAAAAGTAAGGATCTAATTCAAGTAAAGTTTATTAAAATTGAAAATAAAAAATTACTTTTCTTAGGAGAAGATAATCAAAATAGATAGATTAGATATTTTGATAATCTTTTTAATAAAGTTTTTAAAATTACGACCAGCCTTAATGATATTAATATCATTAATAATAATAAATTTTTTTTATCTTTATCGTCATATTACTAAAAAAGAAGTTGAGGAGGCTTTAAAGAAAACCAATAGTGAAAAATCAATACTACCTGATGATATTCCAAAAAAAGTGTAAAAAACTTAGGAGATTTAGAAGTTTCTTCACTTATTAAACTTTCAAATATTATTTTAAAACTAAAAAGTTGCTTGGGGAGCGGAAGAAGTATTTTAGTCCTCATTTTTAAGAATAAATGGGATGCAAAAAGAATGTGCAAATTATAGAGGAATTAAGTTAATGTGTCATACATTAAACTTATGAGAGAAAGTAATTTAACATAGGTTAAGAAGTGATAAAAAGATTTTTCATAATCAATTTGGATTTATGTTGGACAATGTAGAAGCTATAAATCTTTTGAGAGGTTTGTTGGAGAAATACATAGAAAGGAGGATGTATTTAAAAAAAGCTTACGATAAGGTCCCAAGAGAAGTTCTTTGGTGAGTTCTAGAAATGAAAGGAGTTGATATAACCTACATTCAAATCATTAAAGATATATATTCCCGTCCATAAACATTCACTCATGATTATTCCAACATTACAGAATTGGTTTACACCACAACCCACAGAATCATATATCGAATTAATGATGGGTTACATACATGAGATATAGTTTTCAGCAAAATATTCAATTACATTATTCTTTTTTGTAGAATAGTGTGTAAAAATAAGTATATTAAATCTACCAATACTGTAGGCATTACTTATGCAATTTTTTATTTACATTTGGTTTTCCAGAATAGCTTAATTGCATTAGTTTTATTTCACAATTGCATAATTGCGTAAATAATTTAGATCAACTATAGCTCCAGTATCTGTAAATTGACTAATAACTGATTAAAGAGTGATAGGACTGACGTGAATCCTAAACGGCTATGAATGTAAATGCTCCTAAAATTCTATAATAACCCCCAATAATGCCGCAATAACCCCCATTAACCGATCTCCAATATGTCTGTGGTTCCATGTTAATAACCCCCGCAAAACATCTCCAATAATACTCCAATAACATCGTAATAACCCCTCAATAATATAACGTGGTGAACCAATTCAATAACCTCCCCGGTTCCACCTCAATAATTCATGTAGAATAACTCTAATAACATCGTAATAACCCTCCAATAACATAGCGCGAACCGCTCCAATAACCTTCGTGGTTCCACTTCAATAACCCCTCCAGAACAACTGCAATAACCCTGCAATAACCCCCTCAATAACATCACGCGGTGAACCGCTGTAATAACCTCCATAGTTCCATTTCAATAACCCTTGTAGAACAACTGCAATAACTTTGCAATAACCTCTCATTATAACGTCGTAGTCCCGATTCAATAACCCCAACAGAACAATTCCAATAAGCGCTTCAGTAATGTCGCAATAAACCCCTAATAATAGCGTGCGGTGAACATCTCCAATAACCTCCGTGTTTCCACTTATATAACCCCCACAGAACAACTCCAATAACGCCCCAATAACCCCTCAATAACCCGCCACATGGTTTTGTGGAGTTATCATGGTGTTTTCCCAGTGTTATCCTGGTGTTACACTGATGTTACCCTGGTATTATTCGAGTTTTATTACAGTTTTATTTAATTTGTTTTGCGGCATTAGTGTAGTGACGACCGCAGGCATGGAGTTTGGATCTGTCGAGGATGACACGACGTCAGAGTGGTTAAGTTAAGAAATTCTGGATTTTCTGATTTAAATAATTCCATAAAATTAAATACAAATCTAAAATTGATATATTAGTACAGAAAAATCATAAAAATAAAATAAAATAAGTCCTGTGCTCCTTGAACAAAGAAGAACAATATGAACCAAACTTTGAAAACATTTACATATATTTTAGTTTAAATTAACTAAAACCCCTGGAGCATAATTAGAAAAGTCCTCTAATTTTTTCAAAGTCAGAGAACACCTCTAACCCAAAAATTATTGCGAACTTATTGCGGGAAGTAACCCCCTCCAAACAGCTCAAATAACCCCCCAAAAACATGTCAATAAGACAAGTCCAAGGTTGTTAGTGATCTTAGCAGCAGTGAGATTGATGTATTTAGTGATTCATTTGAGAGTAAGAGATCAGAAATGAACTCAATAAACCCGTAAACCAAATTTCATAATCCCCAACAATGATTAGAGAGTACGAGAGTAAGAGGACTTTTAGATTCTATGTGATTATTCATCTGAGCATTTAGTACGCTTGAACATATATGAAATAGTGGAGCTATAAATGAAAATGAAATTATAAGAAACGAAAATATGAACAAGTAGAGTTATAAGTAGAAATTAAGGTATAAGAGACGAATACAAAATTTTAAATTATTTAAATAAATAATGAATTTTTTTATTTTCATGTTATTTTACTGTATTTATTATATTATATTGTTTATACTCCTCAACATATGCTTGTTGTAGTTTTAAATTCTTGGCACTAGCAATGCAATAGATATTACAGATGATATTTTGACATATTAGGTTCAGTTACATTGAATACATGTCTATATTTTTAATATATATTTTGAGCAACCTACTGGTTGTGATAACTCACCCTTACCTTACTCGCTTGCATTATTTCAAAAAAAGAAAAAACATAATTACAATTGATAACCTGATATTATGTATGCCAATATCTTATATCTAAATTTTTGACAATCAAGTTGTCTATATTTTGATGATAAAAATATTAAATCACGATCGTTGTACATATTTTTTTTTATTATATAGAGATATAATCTGACTAAATTTTGTGTAATGTTATTTTATAATACTTGATGATATTAGTGATTATGTTTATGGAAATTGAAAAAATAAATAAGTAATATTCCTTTCAAATAAATATTGGATAATATTTCATATGTTATGACCTCAATATGAGCAAACCCACCTCGATATGACGAGTTGCATCAAATTAGGTCGTGACACATGTACACAAAATAAAACTAAGGACCCCTAAATTTTTTCTAAATTCTTTAATATTATATAATACATTAAAATTTTTATCATAAAATTTAAAACTTAACAATAATTTCATATTAACTATATTTTTAACTAATAATCACACTTATAACAATTTTAATTTTTTTTTAAAAAAAATTTAAACTTATATATTCATGACCCTAAACTTTTTATTTCATCTTCCCTCTCTAAATTCTAGTTCCACCAGTGTATGCAAAATCTCGATACTATTTATATAATAACAAAATACAAAAATCAAGTATAGTTACAAAGCAGAACAACCCTTTAACAGAATCAACGTGCTGCTCTCAGCGAATGAACAACGAGCTCATAGAAATATTACAATGTCAGCAAAACCTGGACCATTGTAAACTACCTGCTCCTATTGTTATCGAAAGTAACAAGCTGGCAATGCTAGTTACTGTACATTCACGATATTCCCATTCCATAATGAGCATTTCCTGCAGAAATAAAACATTGCTGTAAGCCTCATTCAATAAATAAACTAGTATATATAGTAAATTAAGATCATGGTTGAGATAAAAGAAGTGCGTCTGTAATTTTTTCTTAGATGATAACGTTTCATTAATAGCCAACTTAAACTACAGCAATAGTGAGAAATGCTAAGATGGGTTTATAGCAAAATAAAAACGATGCATAATGAATAGATTAAGGAGATTATGAGGTTAGCAACTCTTGAAGAGACACAACAACAACAAAGACTTAATCCCACTGCATCCTATTTAGTGTCATATTTTTTCTAATAAATTAAGATCATTTTTTATACAATAAGCCCAAGTCTTTCTAGGTCTACCTCTGCCTTTTTTAACATAAGTCGAATCTAAAACATCTACTCTCCTAATCAGATCATCAAATGGTCGACGTTTAATGTGACCAAACCACTAAGACGGCTCTCTCTAATTTTGTGTGTCACTGGAGCTACACCAACCCTATCACACATATATTTATTTCGCATTTTGTCTCTAAGTGTAGAGTCACTCATCCACCTAATCATTCTCATCTCAACACACTTAACTTAGGATTATGCTTCTCTTATAAAGGCCAACATTCAGCGCCATAGAGCATTGCAGGTCCGTGATAGGGTTCAATGGGCGTGCTTAATGGAGAAGAATGTTCACGAAATCCAATAGGAAAAAAGATAATTAATACAGCATAATTTGGAAAAAAATAGTGCATCAAAAGTAAAACGGAAATTATGCAAAATGATTCGAGTAATAATAAAAACAAAAGTAAACACTTCATACAACAGTCAACAGGAGCAAGTAAAAAGGGCAAGAGATAAAGTTAATACTGATAAAAATCACATTAGAGACAATATAAACAATGGAATAATCAGAAAATTTTTGAAACAAGTGTACAAACTATATATCTATATATATCTATATATATATATCTATATATATATATATATATCTATATATATATATATATATATCTATATATATATATATATTAATTCCCTCAATTTTATTCATTCAGGTTTAAGACCAGCATTGACGGTTTAAAAAAAAAATCTTAGAATTTATTCATATAAAATGATAAAATAATAATGATCTAAAAAGCTTACAATTTATAACATCCAACCTTCATATTCTAAAATTATTCAATGATATATTATTACTGATGAAAATTAATATTTCTTTTTTATATAAGTGAGTAATGTATCATTCAATCACACTCCTATTCTATTTCATTGTCGATTCTTTATCAACTACTTGATATAACATATATTATTAACTATAGTATGAGAAAAATCAAAAATGCCCGTCCTCAATCAGTAAATTTGAAAAAAAAAACTAAGTCAAACCTAATAAAACAAATTAAAAACATTAAATATGAAAAAAGAAGAGCAACAAAAAAACACAATTATGCGTGAAATTAGTAACATAAACAAAGCTACACTGTTCTTACAACCGACATTCAAAACCTTTCATGGTTCAGTTAAAAGATCATATTATTGATTTTTTAAATTTTGGACCCAAAAATGACTAAAATAATAAAGTAATTTAGCTATTTAGTAATTAAATGGATCAATATAAATTGATATAAATGCAGTTAAGATTGAAAATCAAAACTGAATCTATCTAGAAATTCAAACAAAAAGTTAATTTCACAATGATAGTAATATAAATAATAACAAACAAAAGATGCTAAGTTTATAATACTGCATATAACCTAGATAAATGATATAAATGATGACTTGACTGATCGATAATTAATCCAGAACGGTAAAATACAAATTATTTTGCTTTTGTAAATAAAAATGTTAAAAAAACTACATATTTAATCAATCTCAGTAAACTTTATATGTTATAAGGTTTCTTTACACACAAACCAATCAACCAAGTATGTATCCCCCAATTTCAGGCATTCCACTTTAAACAATGATGGAGAAACACCAATGGCTACTTGTTGACAAAAAACATTTAAATAAAAAAAAAAGGGAAATAGAAAGAAAAATTACTAGGGCAAAATTTGGCAGCGCTGCAATGGGAAGATCGAGTGGGAATTCTCTTACTTCACCGCCATTGTGATGGTGAGGGCTGGGTAGGTTTGTTCACTGGGAGACCAGGAAGGAGGTTGGAATGAGGTCGGAGGGGCTTGTGGAGTAAGGCATGAGACTTGTAGTTTTATTTTTGGGACAAGAGTGGATTGGATCAAGAAAATAAAATTTGGGAGCCCTTCTATCCGCCATTGCGCATAAAGTATCCTTATAAAGAAGAAGAAAAAAACACAAATCCCATTCCTTAGCAGTAATCTACTTGCATAATAAATTCTAGTAAACATACATGACAACAATTGGCGCTCGAACAATTTAATCTTAAGCAATGATAAAACCGAAAAAAAGAAATTAAGGATTGAAATTAGAATTCTCGTTTTTTAATCTACAACATTAATATTTGGTTCCTAAAAATAATGTCCAATGAACAAGTTAGAATCAAAATTGACGCTAATTAAACTATTTTTGCTAAGAAATAAGTTATTAAGCTTTAAGAGTTCATGGGATTACTTTTTTATGAAAGCCAACTGCATAGGATAGTTGGGAACAATCCAATGATGATGACATAAGGTTCATATATAGTTAGGAATTGCTAAATCAGTCAAGTGTAAAAGTCTGAGGGGGAACTTACCAGTCAATACTAGCCAAGTGATAAAGCTTCGGGTTCCGAACCACTGATGGATGCAAAGGAGGATGAGGTATCTTCTCTTGGTAAGTTGATAAAATTTAAATGCGGTGATGATAGCCTTCTAATATGCCCGAAGGGTTGGTGGCTGGAATAGGACTGAGGTCTCCGAAAGCCAGGAGTTGTACAGCCAGAAGTGAGCTTTTGTGGAGACTGGGTCACGGGTCTATTTCCATTCATATGATACCCAGTTGCCTTTGAATCAAAACTGCTATGCCTCCTTGGGCTTGGTTGGGAACCATATAAAGATTCTTTTTCTAGATAACTGTGTAACTTCTTGCGCTCCTGTGGAAAGAAGACAAGATGTGCGATGGGTTATGGTAATGGTCCTTGTTTCAGTTCATAAAGAGCAAACAATAGTTACCCTGTATTGCCTTTTAGCTGCTTCTTTCTGCTGCCTATTCAGTCTATATTCCTCAAGGATAGAGATTAAACGAACCTGAAGAACTAAAATTGCGTGAATAGGTAAAGTTAATCCTGAAAAGAACTAGTTTGTGGTGAAACTTGAACAAATCTACTCACCCCATCATACAAGAACGGCATCCTTTTCTGGCCCTCCCAAGCAAAGGTTTTGAGAATAAGATTGTCTAAAATAGCTAGAAAGAGAGGTCTCATAAGTAAAGATAGCATACTTTGCAGGCTTTAATTATCAAGGTGATGTGAAATAGGGTGCAGTGAGATACCTGGAATTCTGTTTACAGTCACACGTGCCTTCTCTGCACGTTTTAGGTTTAGGTGAGCTCCTTTCCCTGCACTATATCGATTCCCATCCTGACTCAAAAGTAAGCTACTTATCATTTGAGGTTAAGATTTTTGGCAGAGTATAAATTAGAAATATTGAGGGTCTAACTTCCACAATATAAGAAAGATAAGATCACAAGAATCACAGCAGCTCATGTAATAAAAGAGTATCACAGAGATTTGAAAAGTTGAAGTTGGGAGGTTAATGCACAATATGATACAACAGAATAATGGAGATTAAAAGATGGATTTTATAAAACTACATCTGAAACAATAATCTACTTGAAGTCCAGCCGTTACAGACAAATAAGTCAGTTGAATATGAGAAAAATGAGAATATAAAGTTGACGATACAAGTTAATAATGATGATTTTGGCAAGAGAATGAAAGTAGAAAATAATGAGAATAAGATAGGAAAAATAAATTGAGGAAACTTACGATGTGGAGCAAAGGGAAGAAATTGCTCTAGAAACATAGGTGGGTACAATAGGAGAGAAAAAGGTGATAAAACATGGAGTAGAAGTGTAAAAAGACTTGCTTAAAATCCAATCGAAACTTTATGTGGTACTACCAAAAATAAAATAGAGAATCCATAAAGCTAATCCTAAATAATTTTCAAAAGGCTAATGGAGACGATTATCATGATAAAAAGGCACATGGTAAGATAAAAAATTATTAACAAGGGAACTTAAAATAGAAAAAGAACATATAAAGTACCAACAATAATTATTATTAACCTACTTGGCTGTACTCTTCAAGCCAATTTTCTTCTTCACGAGCAGCAAGCCATCTGCCTATCCTGTCCAAAATCTCCTTCCTGCTTATTGATTCCTCTCTGGCCTTCATTATCTGAGCTTCAATATTAGCTACAAGCTCTGTAGGATCCACAAGACCTGAATCAATACAGCAAGAAGATGCATTAGTCATGTAAACAAATAAATATTGCTTTATTTATACTACAATGCCACAATAAAAAAATAGATCCATATTTTATACACCTAAGCACTTATATTTGTTCCTATTGAGTGCTACGTTGAATATTAAACTCAAATGTGCAATTTTTTTAACATTTATTCGTATTGCCTTTAGTCTATCATTTTCCTTCGTAATCATTTGACACTAATTTATTTACCACCTAATAAGTGCAATTTCTATCATTCATAATAATTGTCCAAAAGATTTAATTCTTTATTTCAAACCATCTTAAACATTCACATTTCTGTTACACTTAACTTTGCCGCCAAACTTCTTTACTTCCCATGATTCTATATATCATTGCTCGTTTTCCATGATGTACACTTATTGCATAATATTAAAACACTTACCCTTTTTAACCACCAAAAATTAACATTAGAAATGATATCCTCATCTATCTGCATTAGTTTGTATAATCGAACAAATATACTTAAACTTATCACAATGGGTACTACTCTTTTTTCTAATAATATTCATTGATACTTGTTAATATAATATCCCCTAGAATTGTATGTCACATACTCATAATTTTTTGTTAAACTAATCCAAAGCCTTTGATATTCAAAATATATTCTTCAATATTCTGAATTTCTATATACTTAACTCGCCAATTGAAAACATGTCAGCTGCATAAACTTACAACAAATGATCTCATTTGAATATCTTTTATAAACATTTTCACAACTAATACAAAATAATATGGACTGAATGCTAATTCTTTATCTAATCCTAATAGGCTTGAAAATTCTTCAATCACTTTGTACAAACTTCTAACTCTAGCGCCTTTACTAACTTTAACATACATTGATATATATTTTTTGATGCAGCAAAATAATTCTCGTGGCACTTAATTATGTCATATAGAAATCAAATAAAAATCATATGAATATTCATTCTTTGCTTAGTATGCTTTTTCATTAAGCTTTTACAAAAAAACTACTTTCAAAATAAAAATCTTCTTAGCAGGAAGTCAAATTGATCCTCTAATATTGACAAAAACTTTCAAATTCGTTCTTATTACTTTCTTCTACAATTTCACTAAAAGAAACAAAATTTGACAAACTCTATAACTATCGTAATCATAAACATAATTTCATTCTTAATATTAATATCAAAATGATTCTCATACAATCATTCAACATACTCATAATATTCAAAATTTTATTGACTACAATATCTGACGCAGTATAAGATATGCATGAAAATAATATGAAAATATTTATATAATTTTCCAACATGTTGGATTATATAACATTTATTTATTTTGTAACGTTTAGTTATTAAGATATTCATTATTTTAAATTACATGATAATTTTTTAGGGCTTATCGAGATGTGAAATCAAATTGATTTGATTTTCCAACACAATTTCAACAAATAGGAGTAAAAGGATGTCATTTGGATAATTTAATAAAAAATGAAACATAAAAATCATTCTTAATATTAATATCAAAATGATTCTCATACAATCATTCAACATACTCATAATATTCAAAATTTTATTGACTACAATATCTGACGCAGTATAAGATATGCATGAAAATAATATGAAAATATTTATATAATTTTCCAACATGTTGGATTATATAACATTTATTTATTTTGTAACGTTTAGTTATTAAGATATTCATTATTTTAAATTACATGATAATTTTTTAGGGCTTATCGAGATTTGAAATCAAATTGATTTGATTTTCCAACACAATTTCAACAAATAGGAGTAAAAGGATGTCATTTGGATAATTTAATAAAAAATGAAACATACAAAATTCCCTCCTCAATTTTGTCTCTTCACCATGCAAACAATTTCTGTCTAATCATACTTGACCATAAAACCAAGGCATAGATTTCTCTCTACTCGGTACATGAATGCTGGCTATTAGCGTTCATTTTCGCGTTAAATAATTTTTGACGCAAAGTTTGCATTGAATTTACGTCAGATTTCCGATGAAGCTTATTATGGAAAATTTACCATCGATGATACGCCAACATTAACGGTTTGTGTTGACATTCGTGTCGAATAAGTTCGACGCATTATATCTTAATAACTTCGACTAATCGGAGGAGATAATGTCAACACTAATGTTTTTACATTGGTAAATGCCAATGTAAAAGCGACACACAAGCCCTAAAATTTTATTCCCGCGCCCACTAGTCTCATTCGCGCTTCTATTGTTTGGTTCATCTCTTTGGTTAAGGCTCCGATGACTCCTCCTCCACCGAGCATAAGACAACTACGGGGGCATTTGCACTGGTGATTTCACAGCTTAGACAAGTATTTATCCACTCTGATATTGTATACAAGCTAGGTAAAGTTATTTTCTCTGTTTAGGGCTTTCCCTTTTATATTTTTGTGGAAATTATATTAGATATGTAATACATAAGAATTGAGCGGGTTGAATGTAAAGATTGAAGTTTGGATGTGTTGACCTCAATTTTCGTGAGGTCTAGTATTCCTCATAGGAGTTAGGATCTAGCCTTAGGGGTCTTCCTGCGACTATCTTAGAACCTTAGAAGTGGTGCCCGCCTTGTTTTAGTTCGACCTATTTCCGTCCTCTTTTGGAGTTTCGCGTGTGCGGTATCGACTTCTAACACTTAGAAGGATGAAACCGACATGAGGAAACCCAAAATGGATTCCTATAGGACCTTTCCGAGCCTTAGGTTGACCTTCTGCACAATTCGCACTCCTGCGCGCACCAGCTTTGCAATTCGGAGAGTCGACGTGTCCGATCGCCGCAATTCACATTGCCTCCGCTGTTACTTGTCGAATGCTCGAGTTAACCACTTGTGACGATCGATCGCGGGTCAATATTTGGTGAAATTTGAATTTCGACGCGTTTTGACCCGATTGTCGA
>NW_018164579.1:309840-310450 GCF_001263595.1 Phalaenopsis equestris
CTTGGCTTGAGGGCTTGGTTTGCTTTGCCTTGCCCCTACCCGAGAGGTTGTTTGGGTGTGGTTTGCTGGCTTTGGTTCCTATTACTACCCGTGAGTCTCATTAGTTCTTTTGGGCCCTCTTTGTTGCTTCAACTATAAGTCTTACCTGCTGTCTTTTAAGTTACCCTTGGTTATGGGCTTTGTGGGTTGTTTCCTCTTTTCTGCTGACCCAGGCCGTGAGCCTCTTTGTGCCTTGGGTTGCCTTTGGCTATGAGTTTTGGTAGTTGTCCCCTGCTTTAATTGTGAGCCTCTTTTACCCTGTTCCTTGCCTTGGCCGAGAGCCTTGTGGGCTGTCTCTTCTTTTCTGCTGACCCTGGCCGTGAGTCCTACTTGCTGTTCATCTCTTTGTGATGACCCTGGTCGTGAGCATTTATGTGGTTTGGTAGAAAGGTCTCTATGCTTATTTAATATATGAAGTTATGAATCAAGTTGGAAGAATTTCGGACTTAATACGAATTTGGAAATATTGACGGTGTTTTTCCCGCGTTTATTTTCTCTTCGAAGTTTGGAAAATTTTAAATCTCATTTTGGAAGAGTATTTGGTCGATTTGATTAATCCTACGTCTTTGGG
>NW_018164579.1:312434-320572 GCF_001263595.1 Phalaenopsis equestris
TTTTCCGAACCCAGCTTAAAATAAACCCTATTTAATTTTTTGTATTAAATAGGGGAACTTGTCGACAAATAAAATGGTTTCGCAGGCCCAAACGGATGTCATATCTTTCTTAGTTTATTTGATCGAGCCTCACCCTCAAGTCTTGTGTTTATCCCTTGGGATAGATACAGGATTTGAGGTTGAGTGCTCTTTCATTTAAACTATAGAAAATATGAGGTCAGTTTGATTTCATATTTTTCTAAAATTATATATATATACGTAAATTAAAAAGTCCTTCCGAAGCGGGCGACAGAATTTCGATTCCGGCGACCGACAGCTTCTTACGGGCGACCCCCAAACATTTAAAAAACTCTCTTTTCCCCCTTTTAAGCGCCGACAGGGTGTCAAATATGTAATACATAAGAATTGAGTGGAATGTATGTGACATGTAGTACATAAGCATTGAGTGGAATGCATGTATAAATTGAAAGTTAGACGTTATATATGTAATAAATATACAAGATTTGAGTTGTTTGCATGCAAAAATTGAAGTTTAAGTGTTAGATATGTAATACATAAGAATTAAGTGTACTGTACGTGAAATTTGTAGGTTAGATGTTAGATAGGTAATACAAAAATAAGATTTGAATTGTATGTATGAAGAAATTGGAGTTGAGCTGTTTGATTTGTAATACCTAAGAATTGAGTGGTGTATGTAAGAGATTGAAGGTTAGGTGTAAGATATGTACTACATAAGAGTTGAGTGGTTTGTATGTATGAAAATTGAAGTTTAGGTGTTAGATATGTATTACAAAAGAATTGAGATGTACATATGTAAAAAATTGAACGATAGATGTTAAATATGTAACAAATGTATTATAATTGAGTGGTATGTATGTAAAAATTAGATAAAGAATAATTTTCAGAAAGATATGTATTAGGTGTTTGATTTGTAATACATAAAAATGGAGTGGTGTATGTAAAAAATTGAAGGTTATATGTTAGAGATGTATTACATAAGAGTTGAGTGGTTTGTATGCAAAAAATTGAAGTTTAGGAGTTAGATATGTAATACATGAGAATTGAGTAGTATGTATGTAAAAACTGAAAATTACATGTTAGACGTGTAATACATACAAAAAAATTGAGTGATATGTATTTAAAATTTGGAGTTTAGGTGTTTGATTTGTAGTACATAAGAATTGAGTGGTATATGAAAGAAATTGAAGGTTGAGTGTTAGATATGTAATACATAAGAGTTGAGTGATTTTTGTGCAAAAAAAAATAAAATTTAAGTGTTAGATATGTAATACATAAGTTTAGTTGAACCACACATCGTTAGAATTGACTTATGTACATATGTGCTCATAACATACAATCAAGTCGCAACATCCTACTCATGTTGGCTAGTGATTATTACGCCATATAATTACCATTTGATGTGTGCATGACCATGTCATTTCTATTTTTGATGTTGATCATACCAAGTCCACATAATCCAATGGAAAAAAATAATATCTACTTAAAACCTGTAATAGATAAGTTTCAAATATTGTGGAAAATAAGTCTGTTGACTTATGATATTGCTATTAAAAAAATTTCAACATAAAGCTGCCCTTATGTGGATGATTAATGATTTCCAGGCTCACGAGATGCTATCTAGTTAGAGCACTGTAAGAAAATTAGGTTGTCCTTACTGTATGGATCAGTTAAAGACATTCAACTTAAAATATGGAAGAAAAAATTCCATGTTTGATTGACATCGAAGGTTTCTAGCACACGATCACTCATTCAGAAAGAATAAAGATGCATTCATTAAAAATAGAGTAGAAAGATCAAGTCATCCACCGAAAATAATTGGAAAAGATTTATGATACATGATTAATGAAATATCAAGTATCACTGAGACATGAGAACTAATTTCAAATCTTTCTAATTTCAATGTTACACATAATTGAATGAAATATAGAATTTTTCAGGATCTTTCATGCTGGAAGACTAACTTGATTTGATATAATCTCAATGTCATGCATATTGAGAAGAAGTTTTTTAATAATATCTTCAATACTATGATGGATACTAAGAGCAAAACAAAAAATAATGTCAAAACAAGATTGAGTTTGAATGAGTATTGCAATAGAAGGATGATGAAACTGCAAAAGATAAATGCATATAAACTAATAAAGTCCAATACTACCTACTGTCTCACATTAGATCAGCGAAGAACCATAAGTGAATGAATACATTCTTTGAAATTTCCTAGTGGATGTGTCTAACATGAGCCACAACGTTGATTTGGGAACAAAGAAGATATTTGGCATAAAAAATCATAACTGCCACATTTTTTTGTAGTGTTTACCGCCAATGCATTTAGTGCTTTGCCAAATCTAATATTTAATTCATTGATCGAAAAAATTGCACGCTTTAAAGGCTAGGGTACAAGGAATTTTAAAGTTGATTTATTGAGAAATCTTAAAGTGAGCATTCCATCAATATTATTCAAACTCAAGTGAATACTTTCTCCTGATTTCTTTGACTTTATGGAGCACTGTCACACATCCATGCTATGAGACTACACTTGGGGGCCCAACTATGAGTGGTTTGATCATGTTCCTAATTGAGGAACATAGACACGAAACCCATATGATATTACTGAAGTTCAAATGTACATAATATATATAAAAAATTTGATCTATTTATTCTAGCACGTCAAGCTAGTCAAGTTTATTATCTTTGATGCCCTGGTAGAATAAGAGAAAAAATTGATTGAGTCATCATTATAAAGAATAAACATAGAAGAACGATTGAGATACAAACTATTATTGAACACAAAAATGTCAGATTTTCACATTCAACTAGATTCTATTGAAGAAAGGTTTACCCTCTAGGATATCACATAGAGATTTTTCAAATTATGGATAACTCTGATGATGATAAGAACAAAAAAAATTTAAGTTTATCATCGATCAACTCGTCTAATGAAACAGACTAAGAGTGACGTCTTTTTAGATTTTAGTTTCTTCCTAGTTTTATCTCTTTCAAGATTAGCTTTTTATTGTTCATATTTTCTGTTATGTTTGTTCTTGCTTTTACTTCTGATGTTATTTTATTTATTTTCATTCTGCACCTTCGTGCTTTTACTTTTGTCACTTATATTGTATTTTTCTTGGAGCTTTATAGAACATCAAATTGACATCAAGATCCATCATCTTTGAAATCAAGTAGGCGTTGAAGCTGAATTTCTTGGTGAATTTTTTTTTTAAACTTTAGAAATCCATATCATGTCTAACCATTACCCATTCAACACCGCCATAACATTTTTAAAGCCAAGAAAGTTACCCTGTAAGATGCATAAATTATACCCAAGAAACATCAAAAACGTAAAAATCTCTTTATTTGGTATCACATAAATTTATTGTCATTTCTTATTATGGATATGGTTTAAACATGGGTGAAATAGAAGCTTTTTGTAATTATAAGCCGCTATCATCATTTATTACATTAGGTGGTATTACAAAGTTTTTCTGATGATGATGGGTCAACTTATTTCCTAAAGGTATTGGATGAAGCAATTACATAATTGCATGGCATGAGACTCTCATAGTTACAATTTATATGGAATTATAGTTATTTTTTATCAATATGACAACATCAATGAGTTCTTATAGGACAAATTCCATATTTGAAACCTCAAGATTCTACTTCCTATATTTTGGGATGATACAAATTCATGAACCAGTTGTATTGCCCACTCCGTTATGAAATTCTTATTTCCAACGAAAGCATTTCTGCATGTGCTTTTGGAGATAAGTTCTATTAACTATTGGGGGTTTGATTTTATACAAAACTGTGTAAAAAATAATTCTATCTTATTTCAAGAATATTCTAATTTTATGGATTATTTTAAATTTTACTTCAGTATAATTTCAATTAATTGGTAGGATTATCTCTATTCTAAAATAGACGATTGTTTTTTTAATAGTTATTTAGATTTGAATTCAAAATATCTTAATTTTAACTTGAAACCCTATTTTTATGAATAGAAGAAATGACTGCCATTTGGATGATGAATTATGAATTAAGCTTAAAGGAATTCATCACCATTATCACTCCTATTCCACCCCACAATTTCTCTCCAACTTTTAATTCACAATTGAAAACTTTATGCACTAATCACTCTGTCGTTATACATACAACCCAAGACAACCTACCCTGTACGCCTACCACAGGGTTTGAATTCTAATATTTCCTTCTGCGCCTCTCCCTCCTCACAACTATTGCTTTTATAAGAAAACACAAGGTACAAAATTCTCTCATGACCGAATTTCCTATATTTCAAGAAAGAAAAGCAATCAAAAGCAACTTCAACAGGGCAATGGAAGAAATCAGTGTTTTGGAATTATAAATAAGGGTCCACCATCAAATTGGCGTCAGAATCAATCATCATTCCATGTCAATAGCACTCATATTCATAAGTTCAAAGCTTTCTTTCTTTTTTTTTTTTCATTTTTGCATATTGTACAAAAAAAAGTCCAGTTTATTTGCTTAGACCAACCTATAAAATATTCTCTCTTTTTATTTATTTCTTTTTTTTTTGTGCAATTCTAAAGCTAACACAAAAAGATGCATTATGCCGCCACATGAGTATAACAAATATTTAAGCAAATTAGGAGAGAAGCCTCATGGATTTGATGATGATTCCATCACACAAAATCACTTTAAGCATAGAATTATCGAATCAAAATCAAACTGAAGGCACAATATTATCATAATATCAGAAATCTAATGCACATGTGGTATATAGTAGGGATGCATCATGCAATGAAATATTTGAAGTGTAGTAGATGGAAAAATATACCAGAATCTATCAATGCAACAGTCTTTTCAGGAGCAGTACTCATATCAGGCTCAATATGTGCTCCTCTGCACACTTCTTCCAGTTCTAGCCTTCTCTTGAGAACAAGCTCTTTCATTCTACTGGCTTTCAATTTTTTCAGTCTTTCAACCTCAGTTTCTATCTGTAACATTGCAGTGGAGATTCAACAACTAACAATTGTAATATTTTCCAGAATAGATATAAAGGTATTAACCGTTTAACCTGCTTGATGATATCAAAAGACAGGAGACTTGGCTCAGTAATTTCTCCGTACGGTGAATCAAGGATGCGAGTAAATTTCCCAAAATGATGCTTCTCTTTCTCCGATGAATCCATCAATTTCCAGAGTTCAAGCAGTGATCTCAAATTATCCCGCAACTGAGGAAAAGGAGTTGGCTTACAAGAGCAAGGAATTATTTACAGTAAGGAAAAAAATTTTACACACCTTGCAAGTTCGAAACTTTTTTTCTTCCTTCAGTTTTTCGATGGTTTGAAATAAACCATCGAGTGTCCTAGTGCTGATATTTGTACATTCTCCAGAGCTGGTCTCACGTAAACTGGGATGCACCTCAGCCACTATCTTCCTAAATTCTAGACCAAGAACACCACACAAGGAATGCACCTCATTTGTGTAGTCGAGAACTTTTTGGACACGCTCCAACTAGTTGAAGTAGGCAATAAATCATTATTCGTTTGTAAGACATGATCGAGATAAAAAAGTCTTCAAATATCAATAGATGAAGAATGAAAATAACTCTCCCATCTATACAAGAAGGATGCTACACAAATTTTCAGAGGAACCATCGCTGAATAGGCAGATATTTGATCCAAACCAGATATTAGAGAAAAAAAATCAAATTAGTATTCTATTGATTAAAAAAAAAAAAAAAACTATAATACCTGGAATGAGTTGAGGCAATAGAATGAACATAGTTGGCAGCGTTATATCAACAATATCGTCAAAATTACTCCTTATCATATGTAAAAATCATTATGGAAGTGAAGAACAGAATATCATTCGCTTTTGGAACAGTTTATGTTAGATATTCAAAGGATGTTTCATAACAAGTTAAGATGATATCCCATATAAGATTAACTTTGAAAATATACAAAATTGTAATTTTTACTATGATTGCCAGTTTTACCAATTAGCTTATAGCAAAAATTATATTAAAATGATCTGGTGTATGCTTAATGACTAAGGTAGCATATGTGAGAAATAAGAATCATTATAAAAATATTTTAAATATCTAAAGAAATAATGTTACATGAGAAAAGTGTTAAAATGATCCTCCGACTCTTTGCTGGAGTCATTTTAATCCTAGAGTTTATAAAAGAGCCAAATAATCCCCATAACTTTGTAATATGGGCTGAAATGGTCCCCAAAAAGGATTATTTTAGCCTCCATTAAAAAAATCTGAGAACTAAATCAACACTTCTATACACTTTGGGACTACAATAGCCAAATGTAAATAGTCACGGTACTATGTTGACATTTTACTTCGTTTCAATAAGCAGCTCCTCCTATTAGAAAAATAAAAAGTTTGTTTTATACAAATCTAATTAATCCATGTACAAAACATTAGTATAATAATAATAAAAAAATTTTATCATACCAATTAGGAGCAAACATAGTAGTTAAAATCTAAACGTAAGTTTTGAGGTAATTCAACAACTTTATAAAAGAGCACTTGACTAAATAAATAGTTAAATACCTTCTCCTTCTGGAGTGCATGAAGTTGTGTTTGGAATTCATTAAGCTTCCTCATTGAAAGGTCTTGTTCTTCCCAAGCAAAAGTACTACTATGGCCATTCTCTGTTATCTCAGCAGTGATCTTCTCGATCTGTGACTTTATATCAGAAAACTGCTTCAATCTTTCTTCTTTTTTCACTTCAAGAACATCCAATAAAAAGGTAATTGCAGAAAGCTGCTCTTTCAATGATGACAGCCGTTTCTCTGCCTAGAAGTAAGAAGTTGTCGAGGTAATCAATTGCTGCATGATTTACTTCATTGGTGGATAAAAGTAATAATGTTTTCTGTTTTTTTTTTAATATTAGAATAAATGGCATGTTGCTGTTGACAATCCAAAAGTGAAGGTAGGTTAATGATAGAAAGCGGTACTCAGATTTCATGCAAAATACTCAACTCCCAAATGTTCCTTTATGCATATATTGAGTTATTTTGTCCCAAGAAAATGAACTCCGTTTGAAGAGCTTCAGAAGTATTATGTGACAAGAAGATATCATTGAAAGCTAACAAAAAACCTTTATAAAACTGCAATTACACTGAAAATGTCGAGTGAATCTAATTGTTGGATAGGATAAAAAAAATGTTGACAGCTAATATAAGCGTGACAGAAATAAGAAGTGCTAAGATAGGTGTATAGAAAAACCAAGAAAATTAAATTAAATAAAGGTTAGAGCAACAATTATTGAAGACAGATGTTATGTAGTTAAGATAAGTATAATAAATGGTAAAAAATGCACACTTACTAGACTAACAGATAAAATCCATCGTGGACAATTAAATTTGTGGGCACCGAAATCTATGGGCTCCAAAAATTTACGGCCGCACCTCAAGAGACTCTCTGCAATTTGTTTTTATTTTGTTTTGAGAGAGCTTTGGAGGCTCGAATTTTCAGAAGGCAAATTTAACTGTAGATAAGACACTACCTAAAGATTTCGCCCTCATGTTGCAATGACTTTTTGATCTGAGGCTAAAAAGATGCCTGAGGAGT
This sequence comes from Phalaenopsis equestris, assembly GCF_001263595.1. Lineage (NCBI taxonomy): Eukaryota > Viridiplantae > Streptophyta > Magnoliopsida > Asparagales > Orchidaceae > Phalaenopsis > Phalaenopsis equestris. Next base: position 320,028 of record NW_018164579.1, read on the forward strand.
GGAGGAAGAGTATTTTGATCCCCATTTTTAAGAATAAAGGGGATGCACAAGAGTGTGCAAATTATAGAGGAATTAAGTTGATGTGTCATACTTTAAAATTATGGGAGAGGGTAATTGAACATAGGTTAAGATGCATCACGAAAATTTCTCATAATCAATTTGGATTTATGCCTGGCAGGTCTACTATGGAAGCTATACATTTATTGAGAGGTTTGATGGAGAAGTTCAGAGATAATAAGGAGAATCTACATTTGATTTTTATTGATTTAGAAAAAGCTTACGATAAGGTTCCAAGAGATATCCTTTGGAGAGTTCACGAGAAGAAATGTGTTGATATGACTTATATTCAAGTCATTAAAGATATGTATACTAGAGCTGTTACTTGTGTTCAAACTGAAGGAGGATTGACAAAATATTTTCCTATTTCTGTTGGATTACATCAGGGATCGGCTTTAAGCCTATATCTTTTTGCTTTAGTTAGGGATGGTCTTACTGGACATCTACAGGAGGATGCATCTTGGTGTATGTTTTTTGCTGATGATATC